>NW_028273639.1:587500-667500 GCF_024610735.1 Ursus americanus
ACGGGTTTCTACGTGAAGAAAATATTTCTCGTTGGAACTCCGCTTTTTTACTTTACCTTCCACAACCCCTTGTGATAGGGTTTCCACGTTAAGAAAATCGTTTTCATTGGAAGCCGGTTTTTCCCAAATGTGTCTAAGTGCTGTATTCCTCGGGTTTCACTCATGCTACCAAAAGCACAGTGATGATGTTAGGGCTTAGACTGTTCCTGGGTAATGTTTCTTACACATAAGGGTGTGGCATTTTCTTTACATTGCCACAACCACATATGATAGGGTTTCAACATGAACAAAATATTTTTCGTTGGAAGCGGTTTTTTGTCAAATGTGTCTCAATACCGTGTTGTTTGGGATTAACTAATGCTACCGAAATCACTATGATGATGTGAGGGCTCAGACCGATCCTGGAAACTTTTGTTTCTTACAGATAAGCGTATGGCATTTTCTTTACATTGGCACAAACAATTATGATAGAGTTTGCAAAAGAGAAAATATATTTCATTGAAAGGCGGTTTTTGCCAAATTTTCTCAGCTGTTTGCCTCGGTTTTAATTCATGATACCAAAAGAACAGTGATGATCTTAGGGCTCAGACCGTCCATGGGACCTGTCATTTCTTACAAATAAGCATATGGCACATCCTTTACCTTGCCACAACAAATTAAGATAGAGTTTGCACATCAAGAAATATTTTTCATTTGAACCCGTTTCTGCCAAATATGTCTCAGTACTATGTCCTCAGCACTTGGGAGGATGTCTGCACGTGGAGAAAGACTTTTTCGTGGGAAGCCGGCTTTTGTCAAACGGGTCCCAGTGCTGTGCTCCTCTCTTTTCACTCCTGCTGCCAGAAGCCCAGTGAGGATGGGAGGGCTTAGAACATGGCTGGGCACTATGGTTTCTTCCAGAGTCGTGGATAGCATTTGCTTTACCTTGCCACAACCACTTGTGAGAGGGTCTGCACCTCAGGAAAACTGTTTCCGTGGGAAGCCGGCTTTTGGCCATACGGGTCTCAGGGCCGTGGGCCTCGGGTTTCCCTCCAGCTCCCCAAAGCACAGGGAAGAGGTGAGGGGCATAGACCATGCCTGGGCAATGTTGTTTCTTACACCTGGGTGTGTGGCATTTTTTTTACCTGGCTACCGCCACTTGGGATAGGTTTTCCACAGCAAGAGCATATTGCTCCTCGGAAGCCGTTTTTGCCCCAGGTGTCTGCAGGGTGTGTTCGTTGGGGTTGAACTCCTGCTAGCAAAACCGCCGGGATGAGGGAAGGGCTCAGACTGTGCCTGGGCCCTGTGGTCTCTTACAGGTCAGTGTATGGCATTTCCTTCACCTTGCCACAGACACTTGGGAGCATGTCCGCATGTGGAGAAAGACTTTCCTGTGGAAAGCCGGTTTTTGTCAAACGGGTCCAGTGCTGTGCTCCTCTCTTTTCACTCCTGCTGCCAGAAACCCAGTGAGTATGGGAGGGCTTAGAACATGGCTGGGCACTGTGGTTTCTTCCAGAGAAGTGGATGGCATTTGCTTTACCTTGCCACAACCACTTGTGAGATGGTCTGCACCTCAGGAAAACTGTTTCCGTGGGAAGCCGGCTCTTGGCCAAATGGGTCCCAGTGCTGTGCTCCTCTATTTTCACTCCTGCTGCCAGAAGCCCATTGAAGATGGGAGGGCTTAGAACATGGCTGGGCACTGTGGTTTCTTCCAGAGATGTGGATGGCATTTGCTTTATCTTGCCACAACCACTTGTGAGAGGGCCTGCACCTCAGGAAAACTGTTTCCGTGGGAAGCCGGCTTTTTGCCAAACGGGTCTCAGGGCCGTGTGCCTCGGGTGTCCCTCCGGCTCCCCAAAGCACAGGGACGAGGTGAGGGGCTTAGACCGTGCCTGGGCAATGTTATTTCTTACACCTGGGTGTGTGGCATTTTGTTTACCTGGCTACCCCACTTGGGATAGGTTTTCCACAGCAAGAGCATATTGCTCGTCGGAAGCCGTTTTTGCCCCAGGGGTCTCAGGGCTGTGTTCGTTGGGGTTGAACTCCTGCTAGCAAAACTGCCGGGATGAGGGAAGGGCTCAGACTGTGCCTGGGCCCTGTGGTCTCTTACAGGTCAGTGTATGACATTTCCTTCACCTTGGCACAGGCAGCTGGGAGCATGTTTGCACGTGGAGAAGGACTTTTTCGTGGGAAGCCGGTTTTTGTCAACGGGTCCCAGTGCTGTGCTACTCCCTTTCACTCCTGATGCCAGAAGCCCAGTGAGGATGGGAGGGCTTAGAAGATGGCTGGGCACTGTGGTTTCTTCCAGAGAAGTGGAGGCATTTGCTTTACCTTGCCACAACCACTTGTGAGAGGGTCTGCACCTCAGGAAAACTGTTTCCGTGGGAAGCCGGCTCTTGGCCAAATGGGTCCCAGTGCTGTGCTCCTCTATTTTCACTCCTGCTGCCAGAAGCCCATTGAAGATGGGAGGGCTTAGAACATGGCTGGGCACTGTGGTTTCTTCCAGAGATGTGGATGGCATTTGCTTTATCTTGCCACAACCACTTGTGAGAGGGTCTGCACCTCAGGAAAACTGTTTCCGTGGGAAGCCGGCTTTTTGCCAAACGGGTCTCAGGGCCGTGTGCCTCGGGTGTCCCTCCGGCTCCCCAAAGCACAGGGACGAGGTGAGGGGCTTAGACCCTGCCTGGGCAATGTTGTTTCTTACACCTGGGTGTGTGGCATTTTGTTTACCTGGCTACCCCACTTGGGATAGGTTTTCCACAGCAAGAGCATATTGCTCGTCGGAAGCCGTTTTTGCCCCAGGGGTCTCAGGGCTGTGTTCGTTGGGGTTGAACTCCTGCTAGCAAAACTGCCGGGATGAGGGAAGGGCTCAGACTGTGCCTGGGCCCTGTGGTCTCTTACAGGTCAGTGTATGACATTTCCTTCACCTTGGCACAGGCAGCTGGGAGCATGTTTGCACGTGGAGAAGGACTTTTTCGTGGGAAGCCGGTTTTTGTCAACGGGTCCCAGTGCTGTGCTACTCCCTTTCACTCCTGATGCCAGAAGCCCAGTGAGGATGGGAGGGCTTAGAAGATGGCTGGGCACTGTGGTTTCTTCCAGAGAAGTGGAGGCATTTGCTTTACCTTGCCACAACCACTTGTGAGAGGGTCTGCACCTCAGGAAAACTGTTTCCGTGGGAAGCCGGCTTTTGGCCAAACGGGTCTCACGGCCATGGGCCCCGGGTGTCCCTCGGGCTCCCCACAGCACAGGGACGAGGAGAGGGGCTTAGACCATGCCTGGGCAATATTGTTTCGTACACCTGGGCGTGAGGCATTTTGTTTACCTGGCTACACCCACTTTGCATAGGTTTTCCACAGCAAGAGCATATTGCTCGTCGGAAGCCGTTTTTGCGCCAGGGGTCTCTGAGCTGTGTTCGTTGGGCTTGAACTCCTGCTAGCAAAACCGCCGGGATGAGGGAAGGGCTCACACTGTGCCTGGGCCCTGTGGTCTCTTACAGGTCAGTGTATGGCATTTCATTCACCTTGCCACAGGCACCTGGGAGCATGTCTGCACGTGGAGAAAGACTTTCCCGTGGGAAGCCGTTTTTTGTCAAACGGGTCCCAGTGCTGTGCTCCTCTCTTTTCACTCCTGCTGCCAGAAGCCCAGGGAGGATGGGAGGGTTTAGCACATGGGTGGGCACTGTGGTTTCTTCCAGAGAAGTGGATGGCATTTGCTTTACCTTGCCACAACCACTTGTGAGAGGGTCTGCACCTCAGGAAAACTGTTTCCATGGGAAGCCGGCTTTTGGCCCAACGGGTCTCAGGCCCGTGGGCCTCGAGTGCCCCTCCGGCTCCCCAAAGCACAGGGACGAGGTGAGGGGTTTAGACCGTGCCTGGGCAATGTTGTTTCTTCCACCTGGGTGTGTGGCATTTTTTTACCTGGCTACCCCCACTTGGGATAGGTTTTCCAGAGCAAGAGCAAATTGCTCGTCGGAAGCCGTATTTGTCCCAGGGGTCTCCGGGCTGTGTTCCTTGGGGTTGAATTCCTGATAGGAAAACCGCCGGGATGAGGGAAGGGCTCAGCTGTGCCTGGGCCATGTGGTCTCTTGAAGGTCAGTGTATGGCATTTCCTTCACCTTGCCAAAGGCACTTGGGAGCATGTCTGCACGTGGAGAAAGACTTTGCCGCGGGAAGCCGGTTTTTGTCAAACGGGTCCCAGTGCTCTGCTCCTCTCTTTTCACTCCTGCTGCCAGAAGCCCGGTGAGGATGGGAGGGCTTAGAACATGGCTGGGCACTGTGGTTTCTTCCAGAGAAGTGGATGGAATTTGCTTTACCTTGCCACAACGACTTGTGAGAGGGTCTGCACCTCAGGAAAACTGTTTCCGTGGGAAGCCGGCTTTTGGCCGAACGGGTCTCATGGCCGTGGGCCTCGGGTTTCCCTCCGGCTCCCAAAAGCACAAGGATGAGGTGAGGGGCTGAGACCATGCCTGGGCAGTGTTGTTTCTTACACTTGGGTGTGTGGCATTTTGTTTACCTGGCTACCCCCACTTGGGATAGGTTTTTCACAGCAAGACCATATTGATCATCAGAAGCCGAATTTGCCCCAGGGGTCTCCGGGCTGTGTTCGTTGGGGTTGAACTCCTGGTAGCAAAACCTCCGGGATGAGGGAATGGCTCAGAGTGTTCCTGGGCCCTGTGGTCTCTTACAGGTCAGTGTATGGCATTTCCTTCCCCTTGCCACAGGCACCTGGGAGCATGTCTGCACGTGGAGAAAGAATTTTTCGTGGGAAGCCAGTTTTTGTCAAAGGGTCCCAGTACTTTGCTCCTCTATTTTCACTCCTTCTGCCAGAAGCCCAGTGAGGATGGGAGGGCTTAGAACATGGCTGGGCACTCTGGTTTCTTCCAGATTCGTGGATGGCATTTGCTTTACCTTGCCACAACCACTTGTGAGAGGGTCTGCAACTGAGGAAAACTGTTTCCGTGGGAAGCCGGCTTTCTGAAAGGGGTCTCAGGGCCGGGGACTTCGGCTGTCCCTCCGGCTCCCCAAAGCACAGGGACGAGGTGAGGGGCTTAGACCGTGCCTGGACAATGTTGTTTCTTACACCTGTGTGTGTGGCATTTTGTTGACCTGGCTACCCTCACTTGGGATAGGTTTTCCGCAGCAAGCACCTATTGTTCGTCGGAAGCCGTTTTTGCCTCAGGGGTCTCGGGGCTGTGTTCGTTGGGGTTGAACTCCCGCTAGCAAAACCGCCGGGATGAGGGAAGGGTTCAGACTGTGCCTGGGCCCTGTGGTCTCTTCCAGGTCAGTGTATGGCATTTCCTTCCCCTTGCCACAGGCAACTGGGAGCATGTCTGCACGTGGAGAAAGACTTTCCCATGGGAAGCCGGTTTTTGTCAAACGGGTCCCAGTGCTCTGCTCCTCTCTTTTCACTCCTGCTGCCAGATGCCCAGGGAGGATGGGAGGGCTTAGAACATGGCTGGGCACTGTGGTTTCTTCCAGAATTGGAGGGCATTTGCATTACCTTGCCACAACCACTTGGGATAGGGTCTGCACATCAGGAAAACTGTTTCCGTGGGAAGCCGGCTTTTTGCAAAGGAGTCTCAGGGCCGTGGGCCTCGGGTGTCCCTCCAGCTCCTCAAAGCACAGGGACGAGGTGAGGGGCTTAGACCGTGCCTGGGCAACGTTGTTTCTTACACGTGGGTGTGTGGCATTTTGTTGACCTGGCTACCCCCACTTGGGATAGGTTTTCCACAGCAAGCACCTCTTGTTCGTCGGAAGCCGTTTTTGCCTCAGGGGTCTCGGGGCTGTGTTCGTTTGGGTTGAACTCCTGCTAGCAAAACCGCCGGGATGAGGGAGGGGTTCAGACTGTGCCTGGGTTCTAAGGTCTCTTCCAGGTCAGTGTATGGCATTTCCTTCCCCTTGCCACAGGCACCTGGGAGCATGTCTGCACGTGGAGAAAGACTTTCACGTGGGAAGCCGGTTTTTGTCAAACGGGTCACAGTGCTCTGCTCCTCTCTTTTCACTCCTGCTGCCAGAAGCCCAGGGAGGTTGCAAGGGCTTAGAACATGGCTGGGCACTGTGGTTTCTTCCAGAGAAGTGGAGGGCATTTGCATTACCTTGCCACAACCACTTGGGATAGGGTCTGCACCTCAGGAAAACTGTTTCCGTGGGAAGCCGGCTTTTTGCAAAGGGGTCTCAGGGCCGTGGGCATCGGCTGTCCCTCCGGCTCCCCAAAGCACAGGGACGAGGTGAGGGGCTTAGACCATGCCTGGGCAATGTTGTTTCTTACACCTGGGTGTGTGGCATTTTGTTGACCTGGCTACCCCCACTTGGGATAGGTTTTCCACAGCAAGCACCTCTTGTTCGTCGGAAGCCGTTTTTGCCTCAGGGGTCTCCGGGCTGTGTTCGTTGGGGTTGAACTCGTGCTAGCAAAACCGCCGGGATGAGGGAAGGGTTCAGACTGTGCCTGGGCCCTGTGGTCTCTTCCAGGTCAGTGTATGGCATTTCCTACACCTTGCCACGGGCACCTGGGAGCATGTCTGCACGTGGAGAAAGACTTTCCCCTGGGAAGCCGGTTTTTGTCAAACGAGTCCCAGTGCTCTTCTCCTCTCTTTTCATTCCTGCTGCCAGAAGCCCAGGGAGGATGGGAGGGCTTAGAACATGGCTGGGCACTGTGGTTTCTTCCAGAGAAGTGGAGGGCATTTGCATTACATTGCCACAACCACTTGGGATAGGGTCTGGACCTCAGGAAAACTGTTTCCGTGGGAAGCCAGCTTTTTGCCAAGGGGTCTCAGGGCCGTGGGCCTCGGGTGTCCCTCCAGCTCCTCAAAGCACTGGGACGAGGTGAGGGGCTTACACCGTGCCTGGGCAACGTTGTTTCTTACACGTGGGTGTGTGGCATTTTGTTGACCTGGCTACCCCCACTTGGGATAGGTTTTCCACAGCAAGCACCTCTTGTTCGTCGGAAGCCGTTTTTGCCTCAGGGGTCTCGGGGCTGTGTTCGTTGGGGTTGAACTCCTGCTAGCAAAACCGCCGGGATGAGGGAGGGGTTCAGACTGTGCCTGGGTTCTATGGTCTCTTCCAGGTCAGTGTATGGCATTTCCTTCCCCTTGCCACAGGCACCTGGGAGCATGTCTGCACGTGGAGAAAGACTTTCCAGTGGGAAGCCGGTTTTTGTCAAACACGTCCCAGTTCTCTGCGCCTCTATTTTCACTCCTGCTGCCAGAAGCCCAGGGAGGAGGGGAGGGCTTAGAACATGGCTGGGCACTGTGGTTTCTTCCAGAGAAGTGGAGGGCATTTGCATTACCTTGCCACAACCACTGGGGATACGGTCTGCCCCTAGGAAAACTGTTTCCGTGGGAAGCCGGCTTTTTGCAAAGGGTCTCAGGGCCGTGGGCCTCGGCTGTCCCTCCGGCTCACCAAAGCACAGGGACGAGGTGAGGGCCTTAGACCATGCCTGGGCAATGTTGTTTCTTACACCTGGGTTTGTGGCATTTTGTTGACCTGGCTACCCCCACTTGGGATAGGTTTTCCACAGCAAGCACCTATTGTTCCTCGGAAGCCGTTTTTGCCTCAGGGGTCTCCGGTCTGTGTTCGTTGGGGTTGAACTCCTGCTAGCAAAACCGCCGGGATGAGGGAAGGGTTCAGACTGTGCCTGGGCCCTGTGGTCTCTTCCAGATCAGTGTATGTCATTTCCTTCATCTTGCCACAGGCACCTGGGAGCATGTCTGCACGTGGAGAAAGACTTTCCCGTGGGAAGTCAGTTTTTGTCAAACGGTTCCCAGTGCTCTGCTCCTCTCTTTTCACTCCTGCTGCCAGAAGCCCAGGGAGGATGGGAGGGATTAGAACATGGCTCGCACTGTGGTTTCTTCCAGAGAAGTGGAGGGCATTTGCATTACCTGCCACAACCACTTGGGATAGTGTGTGCACCACAGGAAAACTGTTTCGGTGGGAAGCCGGCTTTTTGCAAAGGGGTCTCAGGGCCGTGGGGCTCGGCTGTCCCTCCTGCTCCCCAAAGCTCAGGGAGGAGGTGGGGGGCTTAGATCGTGCCTGGGCAATGTTGTTTCTTACACCTGGGTGTGTGGCATTTCGTTGACCTGGCTACTCTCACTTGGGATAGGTTTTCCACAGCAAGCACCTCTTGTTCGTCGGAAGCCTTTTTTGCTTCAGGGTCTCCGGGCTGTGTTCGTTGGGGTTGAACTCCTGCTAGCAAAACCGCCGGGATGAGGGAAGGGTTCAGACTGTGCCTGGGCCCTGTGGTCTCTTCCAGGTCAGTGTATGGCATTTCCTTCCCCTTGCCACAGGCACCTGGGAGCATGTCTGCACGTGGAGAAAGACTTTCCCGTGGGAAGCCGGTTTTTGTCAAACGGGTCCCAGTGCTCTGCTCCTCTCTTTTCACTCCTGCTGCCAGAAGCCCAGGGAGGATGGGAGGGCTTAGAACATGGCTGGGCACTGTGGTTTTTTCCAGAGAGGTGGAGGGCTTTTGCTTTACGTTGCCACAACCACTTGGGATATGGTGTTCACCTCTGGAAAACTGTTTCCGAGGGAAGCCGGCTTTTTGCAAAGGGGTCTCAGGGCCGTGGGGCTCGGCTCTCCCTCCGGCTCCCCAAAGCTCAGGGACGAGGTGGGGGGCTTAGATCGTGCCTGGGCAATGTTGTTTCTTACACCTGGGTGTGTGGCATTTCGTTGACCTGGCTACTCGCACTTGGGATAGGTTTTCCACAGCAAGCACCTATTGTTCGTCGGAAGCCGTTTTTGCCCCAGGGGTCTCCGGGCTGTGTTCGTTGGGGTTGAACTCCTGCTAGCAAAACCGCCGGGATGAGGGAAGGGTTCAGACTGTGCCTGGGCCCTGTGGTCTCTTCCAGGTCAGTGTATGGCATTTCCTTCCCCTTGCCACAGGCACCTGGGAGCATGTCTGCACGTGGAGAAAGACTTTCCAGTGGGAAGCCGGTTTTTGTCAAACACGTCCCAGTTCTCTGCGCCTCTATTTTCACTCCTGCTGCCAGAAGCCCAGGGAGGAGGGGAGGGCTTAGAACATGGCTGGGCACTGTGGTTTCTTCCAGAGAAGTGGAGGGCATTTGCATTACCTTGCCACAACCACTGGGGATACGGTCTGCCCCTAGGAAAACTGTTTCCGTGGGAAGCCGGCTTTTTGCAAAGGGTCTCAGGGTCGTGGGGCTTGGCTGTCCCTCCGGCTCACCAAAGCACAGGGACGAGGTGAGGGCCTTAGACCATGCCTGGGCAATGTTGTTTCTTACACCTGGGTGTGTGGCATTTTGTTGACCTGGCTACCCCCACTTGGGATAGGTTTTCCACAGCAAGCACCTATTGTTCCTCGGAAGCCGTTTTTGCCTCAGGGGTCTCCGGTCTGTGTTCGTTGGGGTTGAACTCCTGCTAGCAAAACCGCCGGGATGAGGGAAGGGTTCAGACTGTGCCTGGGCCCTGTGGTCTCTTCCAGATCAGTGTATGTCATTTCCTTCATCTTGCCACAGGCACCTGGGAGCATGTCTGCACGTCGAGAAAGACTTTCCCGTGGGAAGCCGGTTTTTGTCAAACGGGTCCCAGTGCTCTGCTCCTCTCTTTTCACTCCTGCTGTCAGAAGCCCAGGGAGGATGGGAGGGCTTAGAACATGGCTGGGCACTGTGGTTTCTTCCAGAGAAGTGGAGGGCTTTTGCATTACCTTGCCACAACCACTTGGGATAGGGTCTGCACCTCAGGAAAACTGTTTCCGTGGGAAGCCGGCTTTTTGCAAAGGGGTCTCAGGGCCGTGGGCCTCGGCTGTCCCTCCGGCTCCCCAAAGCACAGGGACGAGGTGAGGGGCTTGGACCGTGCCTGGGCAATGTTGTTTCTTACTGCTGGGTGTGTGGCATTTTGTTGACCTGGCTACCCCCACTTGGGATAGGTTTTCCACAGCAAGCACCTATTGTTCGTCGGAAGCCGTTTTTGCCCCAGGGGTCTCCGGGCTGTGTTCCTTGGGGTTGAACTCCTGCTAGCAAAACCGCCAGGATGAGGGAAGGGTTCAGACTGTGCCTGGGCCCTGTGGTCTCTTCCAGGTGAGTGTATGGCATTTCCTTCCCCTTGCCACAGGCACCTGGGAGCATGTCTGCACGTGGAGAAAGACTTTCCCGTGGGAAGCCGGTTTTTGTCAAACGGGTCCCAGTGCTCTGCTCCTCTCTTTTCACTCCTGCTGCCAGAAGCCAAGAGAGGATGGGAGGGCTTAGAACATGGCTGGGCACTGTGGTTTCTTCCAGAGAAGTGGAGGGCATTTGCTTTACCTTGCCACAACCACTTGTGAGAGCGTCTGCATCTCCGGAAAACTGTTTCGGTGGGAAGCCGGCTTTTTGCAAAGGGGTCTCAGGGCCGGGGGCCTCGGGTGTCCGTCCGGCTCCCCAAAGCACAGGGACGAGGTGAGGGGCTTAGACCATGCATGGGCAATGTTGTTTCTTATACCTGGGTGTGTGGCATTTTGTTTACCTGGCTACCCCCACTTGGGATAGGTTTTCCACAGCAAGCACCTATTGTTCGTCGGAAGCCGTTTTTGCCCCAGGGGACTCCGGGCTGTGTTCGTTGGGGTTGAAGACCTGCTAGCAAAACCGCCGGGATGAGGGGAGGGGTTCAGACTGTGCCTGGGCCCTGTGGTCTCTTCCAGGTCAGTGTATGGCATTTCCTTCCCCTTGCCACAGGCACCTGGGAGCATGTCTGCACGTGGAGAAAGACTTCCTGTGTGAAGCCGGTTTTTGTCAACCGGGTCCCAGTGCTCTGCTCCTCTCTTTTCACTCCTGCTGCCAGAAGCCCAGGGAGGATGGGAGGGCTTAGAACATGGCTGGGCACTGTGGTTTCTTCCAGAGAAGTGGAGGCATTTGCTTTACCTTGCCACAACCACTTGGGATAGGGTCTGCACCTCAGGAAAACTGTTTCCGTGGGAAGCCGGCTTTTTGCAAAGGGGTCTCAGGGCCGTGGGCCTCGGCTGTCCCTCCGGCTCCCCAAAGCACAGGGACGAGGTGAGGGGCTTAGACCGTGCCTGGGCAATGTTATTTCTTACACCTGGGTGTGTGGCATTTCGCTGACCTGTCTACCCGCACTTGGGATAGGTTTTCCACAGCAAGCACCTCTTGTTCATCGGAATCCGTTTTTGCCTCAGGGTCTCCGGGCTGTGTTCTTTTGGGTTGAACTCCTGCTAGCAAAACCGCCGGGATGAGGGAAGGGCTCAGACTGTGCCTGGGCCCTGTGGTCTCTTCCAGGTCAGTGTATGGCATTTCCTTCCCCTTGCCACAGGCACCTGGGAGCATGTCTGCACATGGAGAAAGACTTTCCCTTGGGAAGCCGGTTTTTGTCAAACGGGTCTCAGTGCTCTGCTCCTCTCTTTTCACTCCTGCTGCCAGAAGCCCAGGGAGGATGGGTGGGCTTAGAACATGGCTGGGCACTGTGGTTTCTTCCAGAGAAGTGGAGGGCATTTGCATTACCTTGCCACAACCTCTTGGGATAGGGTCTGCACCTCAGGAAAACTGTTTCTGTGGGAAGCCGGCTTTTTGCAAAGGGGTCTCAATGCCGTTGGCCTCGGCTGTCCCTCCGGCTCCCCAAAGCACAGGGACGAGGTGAGGGGCTTGGACCGTGCCTGGGCAATGTTGTTTCTTATACCTGGGTGTGTGGCGTTTTGTTCACCTATCTACCCCACTTGGGATAGGTTTTCCACAGCAAGCACCTCTTGTTCGTCGGAAGCCGTTTTTGCCCCAGGGGTCTCCGGGCTGTGTTCGTTGGGGTTGAACTCCTGCTAGCAAAACCGCCGGGATGAGGGAAGGGTTCAGACTGTGCCTGGGCCCTGTGGTCTCTTCCAGGTCAGTGTATGGCATTTCCTTCCCCTTGCTACAGGCACCTGGGAGCATGTCTGCACGTGGAGAAAGACTTTCCCGGTGAAAGCCGGTTTTTGTCAAACGGGTCCCAGTGCTCTGCTCCTCTCTTTTCACTCCTGTTGCCAGAAGCCCAGGGAGGATAGGAGGCCTTAGAACATGGTTGGGCACTGTGGTTTCTTCCAGAGAAGTGGAGGGCATTTGCTTTACCTTGCCAAAACCACTTGGGATAGGGTGTGCACCTCAGGAAAACTGTTTCCGTGGGAAGCCGGCTTTTTGCAAAGGGGTCTCAGGGCCGTGGGCCTCGGCTGTCCCTCCAGCTCCCCAAAGCACAGGGACGAGGTGAGGGGCTTGGACCGTGCCTGGGCAATGTTGTTTCTTGCACCTGGGTGTGTGGCATTTTGTTGACCTGGCTACCCCACTTGGGATAGGTTTTCCACATCAAGCATCTCTTGTTCGTCGAAGCCGTTTTTGCCCCAGGGATCTCCGGGCTGTGTTCGTTGGGGTTGAACTCCTGCTAGCAAAACCGCCGGGATGAAGGAAGGGTCAAACTGTGCCTGGGCCCTGTGGTCTCTTCCAGGTCAGTGTATGGCATTTCCTTCCCCTTGCCACAGGCACCTGGGAGCATGTCTGCACGTGGAGAAAGACTTTCCCGTGGGAAGTCAGTTTTTGTCAAACGGTTCCCAGTGCTCTGCTCCTCTCTTTTCACTCCTGCTGCCAGAAGCCCAGGGAGGATGGGAGGGATTAGAACATGGCTCGCACTGTGGTTTCTTCCAGAGAAGTGGAGGGCATTTGCATTACCTGCCACAACCACTTGGGATAGTGTGTGCACCACAGGAAAACTGTTTCGGTGGGAAGCCGGCTTTTTGCAAAGGGGTCTCAGGGCCGTGGGGCTCGGCTGTCCCTCCTGCTCCCCAAAGCTCAGGGAGGAGGTGGGGGGCTTAGATCGTGCCTGGGCAATGTTGTTTCTTACACCTGGGTGTGTGGCATTTCGTTGACCTGGCTACTCTCACTTGGGATAGGTTTTCCACAGCAAGCACCTCTTGTTCGTCGGAAGCCTTTTTTGCTTCAGGGTCTCCGGGCTGTGTTCGTTGGGGTTGAACTCCTGCTAGCAAAACCGCCGGGATGAGGGAAGGGTTCAGACTGTGCCTGGGCCCTGTGGTCTCTTCCAGGTCAGTGTATGGCATTTCCTTCCCCTTGCCACAGGCACCTGGGAGCATGTCTGCACGTGGAGAAAGACTTTCCCGTGGGAACCCGGTTTTTGTCAAACGGGTCCCAGTGCTCTGCTCCTCTCTTTTCACTCCTGCTGCCAGAAGCCCAGGGAGGATGGGAGGGCTTAGAACATGGCTGGGCACTGTGGTTTTTTCCAGAGAGGTGGAGGGCTTTTGCTTTACGTTGCCACAACCACTTGGGATATGGTGTTCACCTCTGGAAAACTGTTTCCGAGGGAAGCCGGCTTTTTGCAAAGGGGTCTCAGGGCCGTGGGGCTCGGCTCTCCCTCCGGCTCCCCAAAGCTCAGGGACGAGGTGGGGGGCTTAGATCGTGCCTGGGCAATGTTGTTTCTTACACCTGGGTGTGTGGCATTTCGTTGACCTGGCTACTCGCACTTGGGATAGGTTTTCCACAGCAAGCACCTATTGTTCGTCGGAAGCCGTTTTTGCCCCAGGGGTCTCCGGGCTGTGTTCGTTGGGGTTGAACTCCTGCTAGCAAAACCGCCGGGATGAGGGAAGGGTTCAGACTGTGCCTGGGCCCTGTGGTCTCTTCCAGGTCAGTGTATGGCATTTCCTTCCCCTTGCCACAGGCACCTGGGAGCATGTCTGCACGTGGAGAAAGACTTTCCCGTGGGAAGCCGGTTTTTGTCAAACGGGTCCCAGTGCTCTGCTCCTCTCTTTTCACTCCTGCTGCCAGAAGCCCAGGGAGGATGGGAGGGCTTAGAACATGGCTGGGCACTGTGGTTTCTTCCAGAGAAGTGGAGGGCATTTGCTTTACCTTGCCACAACCACTTGGGAGAGGGTGTGCACCTCAGGAAAACTGTTTCCGTGGGAAGCCGGCTTTTTGCAAAGGGTTCTCAGGGTCGTGGGTCTCGGAGTCCCTCCGGCTCCCCAAAGCACAGGGACGAGGTGACGGGCTTAGACCATGCCTGGGCAATGTTGTTTCTTACACCTTGGTGTGTGGCATTTTGTTGACCTGGCTACCCCCACTTGGGATAGGTTTTCCACAGCAAGCACCTCTTGTTCGTCGGAAGCCGTTTTTGCTTCAGGGTCTCCGGGCTGTGTTCGTTGGGGTTGAACTCCTGCTAGCAAAACCGCCGGGATGAGGGAAGGGTTCAGACTGTGCCTGGGCCCTGTGGTCTCTTCCAGGTCAGTGTATGGCATTTCCTTCCCCTTGCCACAGGCACCTGGGAGCATGTCTGCACGTGGAGAAAGACTTTCCCGTGGGAACCCGGTTTTTGTCAAACGGGTCCCAGTGCTCTGCTCCTCTCTTTTCACTCCTGCTGCCAGAAGCCCAGGGAGGATGGGAGGGCTTAGAACATGGCTGGGCACTGTGGTTTTTTCCAGAGAGGTGGAGGGCTTTTGCTTTACGTTGCCACAACCACTTGGGATATGGTGTTCACCTCTGGAAAACTGTTTCCGTGGGAAGCCGGCTTTTTGCAAAGGGGTTTCAGGGCCGTGGGGCTCGGCTCTCCCTCCGGCTCCCCAAGGCTCAGGGACGAGGTGGGGGGCTTAGATCGTGCCTGGGCAATGTTGTTTCTTACACCTGGGTGTGCGGCATTTCGTTGACCTGGCTACTCCCACTTGGGGTAGGTTTTCCACAGCAAGCACCTCTTGTTCGTCGGAAGCCGTTTTTGCCCCAGGGGTCTCCGGGTTGTGTTCGTTGGGGTTGAACTCCTACTAGCAAAACCGCCGGGATGAGGGAATGGTTCAGACTGTGCCTGGTCCCTGTGGTCTCTTCCAGTTCAGTGTATGGCATTTCCTTCCCCTTGCCACAGGCACCTGGGAGCATGTCTGCACGTGGAGAAAGACTTTCCCGTGGGAAGCCGGTTTTTGTCAAACGTGTCCCACTGCCCTGCTCCTCTCTTTTCACTCCTGCTGCCAGAAGCCCAGGGAGGATGGGAGGGCTTGGAACATGGCTGGGCACTGTGGTTTCTTCCAGAGAAGTGGAGGGCATTTGCTTTACCTTGCCAGAACCACTTGGGATAGGGTGTGCACCTCAGGAAAACTGTTTCCGTGGGAAGCCGGCTTTTTGCAAAGAGGTCTCAGGGCCGAGGGCCTCGGCTGTCCCTCCAGCTCCCCAAACTACAGGGACGAGGTGAGGGGCTTAGACCGTGCCTGGGCAATGTTGTTTCTTACACCTGGGTGTGTGGCATTATGTTGACCTGGCTACCCCCACTTGAGATAGGTTTTCCAGTCAAGCACCTCTTGTTCGTCGGAAGCCGTTTTTGCCTCAGGGTCTCTGGGCTGTGTTCGTTGGGGTTCAACTCCTGCTAGCAAAACCGCCGGGATGAGGGAAGGCTTCAGACTGTGCCTGGGCCCTGTGGTCTCTTCCAGGTCAGTGTATGGCATTTCCTTCCCCTTGCCACAGGCACCTGGGAGCATGTCTGCACGTGGAGAAAGACTTTCCCGTGGGAAGCCGGTTTTTGTCCAACGGGTCCCAGTGCTCTGCTCCTCTCTTTTCACTCCTGCTGCCAGAAGCCCAGGGAGGATGGGAGGGCTTAGAACATGGCTGGGCACTGTGGTTTCTTCCAGAGAAGTGGAGGACATTTGCATTACCTTGCCACTACCACTTAGAATAGGGTCTGCACCTCAGGAAAACTGTTTCCGTGGTAAGCCGGCTTTTTGCAAAGGGTTCTCAGGGTCGTGGGCCTCGGGTGTCCCTCCGGCTCCCCAAAGCACAGGGACGCGGTGAGGGGCGTAGACCATGCCTGGGCAATGTTGTTTCTTACACCTGGGTGTGTGGCATTTCGTTGACCTGGCTACCCCCACTTGGGATAAGTTTTCTACAGCAAGCACCTCTTATTCGTCGGAAGCCGTTTTTGCCTCAGGGTCTCCGGGCTGTGTTCGTTGGGGTTGAACTCCTGCTAGCAAAACCGCCGGGATGAGGGAAGGGTTCAGACTGTGCCTGGGCCCTGTGGTCTCTTCCAGGTCAGTGTATGGCATTTCCTTCCCCTTGCCACAGGCACCTGGGAGCATGTCTGCACGTGGAGAAAGACTTTCCCGTGGGAAGCCGGTTTTTGTCAAACGGGTCCCAGTGCTCTGCTCCTCTCTTTTCACTCCTGCTGCCAGAAGCCCAGGGAGGATGGGAGGGCTTAGAACATGGCTGGGCACTGTGGTTTCTTCCAGAGAAGTGGAGGGCATTTGCTTTACCTTGCCACAACCACTTGTGAGAGGGTCTGCACCTCAGGAAAACTTTTTCCGTGGGAAGCCGGCTTTTTGCTAAGGGGTCTCAGGGCCGTGGGCCTCGGGTGTCCCTCCGGCTCCCCAAAGCACAGGGACGAGTTGACGGGCTTAGACCGTGCCTGGGCAATGTTGTTTCTTACACCTGGGTGTGTGGCATTTTGTTGACCTGGCTACCCCCACTTGGGATAGGTTTTCCACAGCAAGCACCTCTTGTTCATCGGAAGCCGTTTTTGCCTCAGGGTCTCCGGGCTGTGTTCGTTGGGGTTGAACTCCTGCTAGCAAAACGGCCGGGATGAGGGAAGGGTTCAGACTGTGCCTGGGCCCTGTGGTCTCTTCCAGGTCAGTGTATGGCATTTCCTTCCCCTTGCCACAGGCACCTTGGAGCATGTCTGCACGTGGAGAAAGACTTTCCCGTGGGAAGCCGGTTTTTGTCCAACGGGTCCCAGTGCTCTGCTCCTCTCTTTTCACTCCTGCTGCCAGAAGCCCAGGGAGGATGGGAGGGCTTAGAACATGGCTGGGCACTGTGGTTTTTTCCAGAGAGGTGGAGGGCATTTGCTTTACCTTGCCACAACCACTTGGGATAGGGTCTGCACCTCAGGAAAACTGTTTCCGTGGGAAGCCGGCTTTTTGCAAAGGGGTCTCAGGGCCGTGGGGCTCGGCTCTCCCTCCGGCTCCCCAAAGCTCAGGGACGAGGTGGGGGGCTTAGATCGTGCCTGGGCAATGTTGTTTCTTACACCTGGGTGTGTGGCATTTCGTTGACCTGGCTACTCCCACTTGGGATAGGTTTTCCACAGCAAGCACCTCTTGTTCGTCGGAAGCCGTTTTTGCCTCAGGGTCTCCAGGCTGTGTTCGTTGGGGTTGAACTCCTGCTAGCAAAACTGCTGGGATGAGGGAAGGGTTCAGACTGTGCCTGGGCCCTGTGGTCTCTTTCAGGTGAGTGTATTGCATTTCCTTTCCCTTGCCACAGGCACCTGGGAGCATGTCTGCACGTGGAGAAAGACTTTCCCGTGGTAAGCCGGTTTTTGTCAAACGGTTCCCAGTGCTCTGCTCCTCTCTTTTCACTCCTGCTGCCAGAAGCCCAGGGAGGATGGGAGGGCTTAGAACATGGCTGGGCATTGTGGTGTCTTCCAGAGAAGTGGAGGGCATTTGCATTACCTTGCCACTACCACTTGGGATAGGGTGTGCACCTCAGGAAAACTGTTTCCGTGGGAAGCCGGCTTTTTGCAAAGGGGTCTCAGGGCCGTGGGGCTCGGCTCTCCCTCCGGCTCCCCAAAGCTCAGGGACGAGGTGGGGGGCTTAGATCGCGCCTGGGCAATGTTGTTTCTTACACCTGGGTGTGTGGCATTTCGTTGACCTGGCTACCCCCACTTGGGATAGGTTTTCCACAGCAAGCACCTCTTGTTCTTCTGAAGCCGTTTTTGCCTCAGGGTCTCCGGGCTGTGTTCGTTGGGGTTGAACTCCTGCTAGCAAAACCGCCGGGATGAGGGAAGGGTTCAGACTGTGCCTGGGCCCTGTGGTCTCTTCCAGGTCAGTGTATGGCATTTCCTTCCCCTTGCCACAGGCACCTGGGAGCATGTCTGCACGTGGAGAAAGACTTTCCCGTGGGAAGCCGGTTTTTGTCAAACGGGTCCCAGTGCTCTGCTCCTCTCTTTTCACTCCTGCTGCCAGAAGCCCAGGGAGGATGGGAGGGCTTAGAACATGGCTGGGCACTGTGGTTTCTTCCAGAGAAGTGGAGGCCATTGCATTACCTTGCCACTACCACTTAGAATAGGGTCTGCACCTCAGGAAAACTGTTTCCGTGGGAAGCCGGCTTTTTGCAAAGGGGTCTCAGGGCCGTGGGCCTCGGCTGTCCCTCCGGCTCCCCAAAGCACAGGGACGAGGTGAGGGGCTTAGACCGTGCCTGGGCAATGTTGTTTCTTACACCTGGGTGTGTGGCATTTCGTTGACCTGGCTACCCCCACTTGGGATAGGTTTTCCACAGCAAGCACCTCTTGTTCGTCGGAAGCCGTTTTTGCCTCAGGGTCTCCGGGCTGTGTTCGTTGGGCTTGAACTACTGCTAGCAAAACCGCCGGGATGAGGGAAGGGTTCAGAATGTGCCTGGGCCCTGTGGTCTCTTCCAGGTCAGTGTATGGCATTTCCTTCCCCTTGCCACAGGCACCTGGGAGCATGTCTGCACGTGGAGAAAGACTTTCCCGTGGGAACCCGGTTTTTGTCAAACGGGTCCCAGTGCTCTGCTCCTCTCTTTTCACTCCTGCTGCCAGAAGCCCAGGGAGGATGGGAGGGCTTAGAACATGGCTGGGCACTGTGGTTTCTTCCAGAGAAGTGGAGGGCATTTGCATTACCTTGCCACAACCACTTGGGATAGGGTGTGCACCTCAGGAAAACTGTTTCCGTGGGAAGCCGGCTTTTTGCAAAGGGTTCTCAGGGTCGTGGGCCTCGGGTGTCCCTCCGGCTCCCCAAAGCACAGGGACGAGGTGACGGGCTTAGACCATGCCTGGGCAATGTTGTTTCTTACACCTTGGTGTGTGGCATTTTGTTGACCTGGCTACCCCCACTTGGGATAGGTTTTCCACAGCAAGCACCTCTTGTTCGTCGGAAGCCGTTTTTGCCTCAGGGTTTCCGGGCTGTGTTCGTTGGGGTTGAACTCCTGCTAGCAAAACCGCCGGGATGAGGGAAGGGTTCAGACTGTGCCTGGGCCCTGTGGTCTCTTCCAGGTCAGTGTATGGCATTTCCTTCCCCTTGCCACAGGCACCTGGGAGCATGTCTGCACGTGGAGAAAGACTTTCCCGTGGGAACCCGGATTTTGTCAAACGGGTCCCAGTGCTCTGCTCCTCTCTTTTCACTCCTGCTGCCAGAAGCCCAGGGAGGATGGGAGGGCTTAGAACATGGCTGGGCACTGTGGTTTCTTCCAGAGAAGTGGAGGGCATTTGCTTTACCTTGCCACAACCACTTGTGAGAGGGTCTGCACCTCAGGAAAACTGTTTCCGTGGGAAGCCGGCTTTTTGCTAAGGGGTCACAGGGCCGTGGGCCTCGGCTGTCCCTCCGGCTCCCCAAAGCACAGGGACGAGTTGACGGGCTTAGACCGTGCCTGCGCAATGTTGTTTCTTACACCTGGGTGTGTGGCATTTTGTTGACCTGGCTACCCCCACTTGGGATAGGTTTTCCAGTCAAGCACCTCTTGTTCATCGGAAGCCGTTTTTGCCTCAGGGTCTCCGGGCTGTGTTCATTGGGGTTGAACTCCTGCTAGCAAAACCGCCGGGATGAGGGAAGGGTTCAGACTGTGCCTGGGCCCTGTGGTCTCTTCCAGGTCAGTGTATGGCATTTCCTTCCCCTTGCCACAGGCACCTGGGAGCATGTCTGCACGTGGAGAAAGACTTTCCCGTGGGAAGCCGGTTTTTGTCAAACGGGTCCCAGTGCTCTGCTCCTCTCTTTTCACTCCTGTTGCCAGAAGCCCAGGGAGGATGGGAGGGCTTAGAACATGGCTGGGCACTGTGGTTTTTTATAGAGAGGTGGAGTGCTTTTGCTTTACCTTGCCACAACCACTTGGGATAGGGTGTTCACCTCTGGAAAACTGTTTCCGTGGGAAGCCGGCTTTTTGCAAAGGGGTCTCAGGGCCGTGGGGCTCGGCTCTCCCTCCGGCTCCCCAAAGCTCAGGGACGAGGTGGGGGGCTTAGATCGTGCCTGGGCAATGTTGTTTCTTACACCTGGGTGTGTGGCATTTTGTTGACCTGGCTACTCGCACTTGGGATAGGTTTTCCACAGCAAGCACCAGTTGTTCGTCGGAAGCCGTTTTTGCCCCAGGGGTCTCCGGGATGTGTTCGTTGGGGTTGAACTCCTGCTAGCAAAATCGCCGGGATGAGGGAAGGGTTCAGACTGTGCCTGGGCCCTGTGGTCTCTTCCAGGTCAGTGTATGGCATTTCCTTCCCCTTGCCACAGGCACCTGGGAGCATGTCTGCACGTGGAGAAAGACTTTCCCGTGGGAAGCCGGTTTTTGTCAAACGGGTCCCACTGCCCTGCTCCTCTCTTTTCACTCCTGCTGCCAGAAGCCCAGGGAGGATGGGAGGGCTTAGAACAAGGCTCACACTGTGGTTTCTTCCAGAGAAGTGGAGGGCATTTGCATTACCTTGCCACAACCACTTGGGATAGGGTGTGCACCTCAGGAAAACTGTTTCCGTGGTAAGCTGGCTTTTTGCAAAGGGTTCTCAGGGTCGTGGGCCTCGGGTGTCCCTCCGGCTCCCCAAAGCACAGGGACGAGGTGAGGGGCTTAGACCATGCCTGGGCAATGTTGTTTCTTACACCTTGGTGTGTGGCATTTTGTTGACCTGGCTACCCTCACTTGGGATAGGTTTTCCACAGCAAGCACCTCTTGTTCGTCGGAAGCCGTTTTTGCCTCAGGGTCTCCGGGCTGTGTTCGTTGGGGTTGAACTCCTGCTAGCAAAACCGCCGGGATTAGGGAAGGGTTCAGACTGTGCCTGGGCCCTGTGGTCTCTTCCAGGTCAGTGTATGGCATTTCCTTCCCCTTGCCACAGGCACCTGGGAGCATGTCTGCACGTGGAGAAAGACTTTCCCGTGGGAAGCCCGTTTTTGTCAAACGGATCCCAGTGCTCTGCTCCTCTCTTTTCACTCCTGCTGCCAGAAGCCCAGGGAGGATGGGAGGGCTTGGAACATGGCTGGGCACTGTGGTTTCTTCCAGAGAAGTGGAGGGCATTTGCTTTACCTTGCCACAACCACTTGGGATAGGGTGTGCACCTCAGGAAAACTGTTTCCGTGGGAAGCCGGCTTTTTGCAAAGGGGTCTCATGGCCGTGGGCAACGGGTGTCCCTCCGGGTCCCCAATGCACAGGGACGAGGTGAGGGGCTTAGACCGTGCCTGGGCAATGTTGTTTCTTACATCTGGGTGTGTGGCATTTTGTTGACCTGGCTACACCCACTTGGGATAAGTTTTCCACAGCAAGCACCTCTTGTTCGTCGGAAGCCGTTTTTGCCTCAGGGACTCCGGGCTGTGTTCGTTGGGGTTGAACTCATGCTAGCAAAACTGTCGGGATGAGGGAAAGGTTCAGACTGTGCCTGGGCCCTGTGGTCTCTTCCAGGTCAGTGTATGTAATTTCCTTCCCCTTGCCACAGGCACCTGGGAGCATGTCTGCACGTGGAGAAAGACTTTGCCGTGGGAAGCCGGTTTTTCTCAAACGGGTCCCAGTGCCCTGCTCCTCTCTTTCCACTCCTGCTGCCAGAAGGCCAGGGAGGATGGGAGGGCTTAGAACATGGCTGGGCACTGTGGTTTCTTCCAGAGAAGTGGAGGGCATTTGCATTACCTTGCCAGAACCACTTGGGATAGGGTGTGCAACTCAGGAAAACTGTTTCCGTGGGAAGCCGGCTTTTTGCTAAGGGGTCTCAGGGCCGAGGGGCTCGGCTGTCCCTCCGGCTCCCCAAAGCACAGGGACGAGGTGAGGGGCTTAGACCGTGCCTGGGCAATGTTGTTTCTTACACCTGGGTGTGTGGCATTTTGTTGACCTGGCTACCCCCACTTGAAATAGGTTTTCCAGTCAAGCAGCTCTTGTTCGTCGGAAGCCGTTTTTGCCTCAGGGCCTCTGGGCTGTGTTCGTTGGTGTTGAACTCCTGCTAGCAAAACCGCCGGGATGAGGGAAGGGTTCAGACTGTGCCTGGGCCCTGTGGTCTCTTCCAGGTCAGTGTATGGCATTTTCTTCCCCTTGCCACAGGCACCTGGGAGCATGTCTGCACGTGGAGAAAGACTTTCCCGTGGGAAGCCGGTTTTTGTCCAACGGGTCCCAGTGCTCTGCTCCTCTCTTTTCACTCCTGCTGCCAGAAGCCCAGGGAGGATGGGAGGGCTTAGAACATGGCTGGGCACTGTGGTTTCTTCCAGAGAAGTGGAGGGCATTTGCATTACCTTGCCACAACCACTTGGGATAGGGTCAGCACCTCAGGAAAACTGTTTCCGTGGGAAGCCGGCTTTTTGCAAAGGGGTCTCAGGGCCGTGGGCCTCGGGTGTCCCTCCGGCTCCCCAAAGCACAGGGACGAGGTGAGGGGCTTAGACCATGCCTGGGCAATGTTGTTTCTTACACCTTGGTGTGTGGCATTTTGTTGACCTGGCTACCCCCACTTGGGATAGGTTTTCCACAGCAAGCACCTCTTGTTCGTCGGAAGCCGTTTTTGCCTCAGGGGTCTCCGGGCTGTGTTCGTTGGGGTTGAACTCCTGCTAGCAAAACCGCCGGGATGAGGGAAGGGTTCAGACTGTGCTTGGGCCCTGTGGTCTCTTCCAGGTCAGTGTATGGCATTTCCTTCCCCTTGCCACAGGCACCTGGGAGCATGTCTGCACGTGGAGAAAGACTTTCCCGTGGGAAGCCGGTTTTTGTCAAACGGGTCCCAGTGCTCTGCTCCTCTCTTTTCACTCCTGCTGCCAGAAGCCCAGGGAGGATGGGAGGGTTTAGAACATGGCTGGGCACTGGTGTTTCTTCCAGAGAAGTGGAGGGCATTTGCATTACCTTGCCACTACCACTTGGAATAAGGTGTGCACCTCAGGAAAACTTTTTCCGTGGGAAGCCGGCTTTTTGCAAAGGGGTCTCAGGGCCGTGGGGCTCGGCTCTCCCTCCGGCTCCCCAAAGCTCAGGGACGAGGTGGGGGGCTTAGATCGTGCCTGGGCAATGTTGTTTCTTACACCTGGGTGTGTGGCATCTCGTTGACCTGGCTACTCGCACTTGGGATAGGTTTTCCACAGCAAGCACCAGTTGTTCGTCGGAAGCCGTTTTTGCCCCAGGGGTCTCCGGGCTGTGTTCGTTGGGGTTGAACTCCTGCTAGCAAAATCGCCGGGATGAGGGAAGGGTTCAGACTGTGCCTGGGCCCTGTGGTCTCTTCCAGGTCAGTGTATGGCATTTCCTTCCCCTTGCCACAGGCACCTGGGAGCATGTCTGCACGTGGAGAAAGACTTTCCCGTGGGAAGCCGGTTTTTGTCAAACGGGTCCCACTGCCCTGCTCCTCTCTTTTCACTCCTGCTGCCAGAAGCCCAGGGAGGATGGGAGGGCTTAGAACAAGGCTCACACTGTGGTTTCTTCCAGAGAAGTGGAGGGCATTTGCATTACCTTGCCACAACCACTTGGGATAGGGTGTGCACCTCAGGAAAACTGTTTCCGTGGTAAGCTGGCTTTTTGCAAAGGGTTCTCAGGGTCGTGGGCCTCGGGTGTCCCTCCGGCTCCCCAAAGCACAGGGACGAGGTGAGGGGCTTAGACCATGCCTGGGCAATGTTGTTTCTTACACCTTGGTGTGTGGCATTTTGTTGACCTGGCTACCCTCACTTGGGATAGGTTTTCCACAGCAAGCACCTCTTGTTCGTCGGAAGCCGTTTTTGCCTCAGGGTCTCCGGGCTGTGTTCGTTGGGGTTGAACTCCTGCTAGCAAAACCGCCGGGATTAGGGAAGGGTTCAGACTGTGCCTGGGCCCTGTGGTCTCTTCCAGGTCAGTGTATGGCATTTCCTTCCCCTTGCCACAGGCACCTGGGAGCATGTCTGCACGTGGAGAAAGACTTTCCCGTGGGAAGCCCGTTTTTGTCAAACGGATCCCAGTGCTCTGCTCCTCTCTTTTCACTCCTGCTGCCAGAAGCCCAGGGAGGATGGGAGGGCTTGGAACATGGCTGGGCACTGTGGTTTCTTCCAGAGAAGTGGAGGGCATTTGCTTTACCTTGCCACAACCACTTGGGATAGGGTGTGCACCTCAGGAAAACTGTTTCCGTGGGAAGCCGGCTTTTTGCAAAGGGGTCTCATGGCCGTGGGCAACGGGTGTCCCTCCGGGTCCCCAATGCACAGGGACGAGGTGAGGGGCTTAGACCGTGCCTGGGCAATGTTGTTTCTTACATCTGGGTGTGTGGCATTTTGTTGACCTGGCTACACCCACTTGGGATAAGTTTTCCACAGCAAGCACCTCTTGTTCGTCGGAAGCCGTTTTTGCCTCAGGGACTCCGGGCTGTGTTCGTTGGGGTTGAACTCATGCTAGCAAAACTGTCGGGATGAGGGAAAGGTTCAGACTGTGCCTGGGCCCTGTGGTCTCTTCCAGGTCAGTGTATGTAATTTCCTTCCCCTTGCCACAGGCACCTGGGAGCATGTCTGCACGTGGAGAAAGACTTTGCCGTGGGAAGCCGGTTTTTCTCAAACGGGTCCCAGTGCCCTGCTCCTCTCTTTCCACTCCTGCTGCCAGAAGGCCAGGGAGGATGGGAGGGCTTAGAACATGGCTGGGCACTGTGGTTTCTTCCAGAGAAGTGGAGGGCATTTGCATTACCTTGCCAGAACCACTTGGGATAGGGTGTGCAACTCAGGAAAACTGTTTCCGTGGGAAGCCGGCTTTTTGCTAAGGGGTCTCAGGGCCGAGGGGCTCGGCTGTCCCTCCGGCTCCCCAAAGCACAGGGACGAGGTGAGGGGCTTAGACCGTGCCTGGGCAATGTTGTTTCTTACACCTGGGTGTGTGGCATTTTGTTGACCTGGCTACCCCCACTTGAAATAGGTTTTCCAGTCAAGCAGCTCTTGTTCGTCGGAAGCCGTTTTTGCCTCAGGGCCTCTGGGCTGTGTTCGTTGGTGTTGAACTCCTGCTAGCAAAACCGCCGGGATGAGGGAAGGGTTCAGACTGTGCCTGGGCCCTGTGGTCTCTTCCAGGTCAGTGTATGGCATTTTCTTCCCCTTGCCACAGGCACCTGGGAGCATGTCTGCACGTGGAGAAAGACTTTCCCGTGGGAAGCCGGTTTTTGTCCAACGGGTCCCAGTGCTCTGCTCCTCTCTTTTCACTCCTGCTGCCAGAAGCCCAGGGAGGATGGGAGGGCTTAGAACATGGCTGGGCACTGTGGTTTCTTCCAGAGAAGTGGAGGGCATTTGCATTACCTTGCCACAACCACTTGGGATAGGGTCAGCACCTCAGGAAAACTGTTTCCGTGGGAAGCCGGCTTTTTGCAAAGTGGTCTCAGGGCCGTGGGCCTCGGGTGTCCCTCCGGCTCCCCAAAGCACAGGGACGAGGTGAGGGGCTTAGACCATGCCTGGGCAATGTTGTTTCTTACACCTTGGTGTGTGGCATTTTGTTGACCTGGCTACCCCCACTTGGGATAGGTTTTCCACAGCAAGCACCTCTTGTTCGTCGGAAGCCGTTTTTGCCTCAGGGGTCTCCGGGCTGTGTTCGTTGGGGTTGAACTCCTGCTAGCAAAACCGCCGGGATGAGGGAAGGGTTCAGACTGTGCTTGGGCCCTGTGGTCTCTTCCAGGTCAGTGTATGGCATTTCCTTCCCCTTGCCACAGGCACCTGGGAGCATGTCTGCACGTGGAGAAAGACTTTCCCGTGGGAAGCCGGTTTTTGTCAAACGGGTCCCAGTGCTCTGCTCCTCTCTTTTCACTCCTGCTGCCAGAAGCCCAGGGAGGATGGGAGGGTTTAGAACATGGCTGGGCACTGGTGTTTCTTCCAGAGAAGTGGAGGGCATTTGCATTACCTTGCCACTACCACTTGGAATAAGGTGTGCACCTCAGGAAAACTTTTTCCGTGGGAAGCCGGCTTTTTGCAAAGGGGTCTCAGGGCCGTGGGGGTCGGCTGTCCCTCCGGCTCCCCAAAGCACAGGGACGAGGTGAGGGGCTTAGACCGTGCCTGGGCAATGTTGTTTCTTACACCTGGGTGTGTGGCATTATGTTGACCTGGCTACCCCCACTTGAGATAGGTTTTCCAGTCAAGCACCTCTTGTTCGTCGGAAGCCGTTTTTGCCTCAGGGTCTCTGGGCTGTGTTCGTTGGGGTTGAACTCCTGCTAGCAAAACCGCCGGGTTGAGGGAAGGGTTCAGACTGTGCCTGGGCCCTGTGGTCTCTTCCAGGTCAGTGTATGGCATTTCCTTCCCCTTGCCACAGGCACCTGAGAGCATGTCTGCACGTGGAGAAAGACTTTCCCGTGGCAAGCCGGTTTTTGTCAAACGTGTCCCAGTGCCCTGCTCCTCTCTTTCCACTCCTGCTGCCAGAAGGCCAGGGAGGATGGGAAGGCTTAGAACATGGCTGGGCACTGTGGTTTCTTCCAGAGAAGTGGAGGGCATTTGCATTACCTTGCCACTACCACTTAGAATAGGGTCTGCACCTCAGGAAAACTGTTTCCGTGGGAAGCCGGCTTTTTGCAAAGGGGTCTCAGGGCCGTGGGCAACGGGTGTCCCTCCGGGTCCCCAATGCACAGGGACGAGGTGAGGGGCTTAGACCGTGCCTGGGCAATGTTGTTTCTTACATCTGGGTGTGTGGCATTTTGTTGACCTGGCTACACCCACTTGGGATAAGTTTTCCACAGCAAGCACCTCTTGTTCGTCGGAAGCCGTTTTTGCCTCAGGGACTCCGGGCTGTGTTCGTTGGGGTTGAACTCATGCTAGCAAAACTGTCGGGATGAGGGAAAGGTTCAAACTGTGCCTGGGCCCTGTGGTCTCTTCCAGGTCAGTGTATGTCATTTCCTTCCCCTTGCCACAGGCACCTGGGAGCATGTCTGCACGTGGAGAAAGACTTTCCCGTGGGAAGCCGGTTTTTCTCAAACGGGTCCCAGTGCCCTGCTCCTCTCTTTCCACTCCTGCTGCCAGAAGGCCAGGGAGGATGGGAGGGCTTAGAACATGGCTGGGCACTGTGGTTTCTTCCAGAGAAGTGGAGGGCATTTGCATTACCTTGCCAGAACCACTTGGGATAGGGTGTGCAACTCAGGAAAACTGTTTCCGTGGGAAGCCGGCTTTTTGCTAAGGGGTCTCAGGGCCGAGGGGCTCGGCTGTCCCTCCGGCTCCCCAAAGCACAGGGACGAGGTGAGGGGCTTAGACCGTGCCTGGGCAATGTTGTTTCTTACACCTGGGTGTGTGGCATTTTGTTGACCTGGCTACCCCCACTTGAGATAGGTTTTCCAGTCAAGCAGCTCTTGTTCGTCGGAAGCCGTTTTTGCCTCAGGGTCTCTGGGCTGTGTTCGTTGGGGTTGAACTCCTGCTAGCAAAACCGCCGGGATGAGGGAAGGGTTCAGACTGTGCCTGGGCCCTGTGGTCTCTTCCAGGTCAGTGTATGGCATTTCCTTCCCCTTGCCACAGGCACCTGGGAGCATGTCTGCACGTGGAGAAAGACTTTCCCGTGGGAAGCCGGTTTTTGTCCAACGGGTCCCAGTGCTCTGCTCCTCTCTTTTCACTCCTGCTGCCAGAAGCCCAGGGAGGATGGGAGGGCTTAGAACATGGCTGGGCACTGTGGTTTCTTCCAGAGAAGTGGAGGGCATTTGCATTACCTTGCCACAACCACTTGGGATAGGGTCAGCACCTCAGGAAAACTGTTTCCGTGGGAAGCCGGCTTTTTGCAAAGGGGTCTCAGGGCCGTGGGCCTCGGGTGTCCCTCCGGCTCCCCAAAGCACAGGGACGAGGTGAGGGGCTTAGACCATGCCTGGGCAATGTTGTTTCTTACACCTGGGTGTGTGGCATTATGTTGACCTGGCTACCCCCACTTGAGATAGGTTTTCCAGTCAAGCACCTCTTGTTCGTCGGAAGCCGTTTTTGCCTCAGGGTCTCTGGGCTGTGTTCGTTGGGGTTGAACTCCTGCTAGCAAAACCGCCGGGTTGAGGGAAGGGTTCAGACTGTGCCTGGGCCCTGTGGTCTCTTCCAGGTCAGTGTATGGCATTTCCTTCCCCTTGCCACAGGCACCTGAGAGCATGTCTGCACGTGGAGAAAGACTTTCCCGTGGCAAGCCGGTTTTTGTCAAACGTGTCCCAGTGCCCTGCTCCTCTCTTTCCACTCCTGCTGCCAGAAGGCCAGGGAGGATGGGAAGGCTTAGAACATGGCTGGGCACTGTGGTTTCTTCCAGAGAAGTGGAGGGCATTTGCATTACCTTGCCACTACCACTTAGAATAGGGTCTGCACCTCAGGAAAACTGTTTCCGTGGGAAACCGGCTTTTTGCAAAGGGGTCTCAGGGCCGTGGGCAACGGGTGTCCCTCCGGGTCCCCAATGCACAGGGACGAGGTGAGGGGCTTAGACCGTGCCTGGGCAATGTTGTTTCTTACATCTGGGTGTGTGGCATTTTGTTGACCTGGCTACCCCCACTTGGGATAAGTTTTCCACAGCAAGCACCTCTTGTTCGTCGGAAGCCGTTTTTGCCTCAGGGACTCCGGGCTGTGTTCGTTGGGCTTGAACTCCTGCTAGCAAAACCGCTGGGAGGAGGGAAGGGTTCAGACTGTGCCTGGGCCCTGTGGTCTCTTCCAGGTCAGTGTATGTCATTTCCTTCCCCTTGCCACAGGCACCTGGGAGCATGTCTGCACGTGGAGAAAGACTTTCCCGTGGGAAGCCGGTTTTTGTCAAACGGGTCCCACTGCTCTGCTCCTCTCTTTTCACTCCTGCTGCCAGAAGCCCAGGGAGGATGGGAGGGCTTGGAACATGGCTGGGCACTGTGGTTTCTTCCAGAGAAGTGGAGGGCATTTGCTTTACCTTGCCAGAACCACTTGGGATAGGGTGTGCTCCTCAGGAAAACTGTTTCCGTGGGAAGCCGGCTTTTTGCAAAGGGGTCTCAGGGCCGAGGGCCTCGGCTGTCCCTCCGGCTCCCCAAAGCACAGGGACGAGGTGAGGGGCTTAGACCGTGCCTGGGCAATGTTGTTTCTTACATCTGGGTGTGTGGCATTTTGTTGACCTGGCTACCCCCACTTGGGATAGGTTTTCCAGTCAAGCACCTCTTGTTCATCGGAAGCCGTTTTTGCCTCAGGGTCTCCGGGCTGTGTTCGTTGGGGTTGAACTCCTGCTAGCAAAACCGCCGGGATGAGGGAAGGGTACAGACTGTGCCTGGGCCCTGTGGTCTCTTCCAGGTCAGTGTATGGCATTTCCTTCCCCTTGCCACAGGCACCTGGGAGCATGTCTGCACGTGGAGAAAGACTTTCCCGTGGGAAGCCGGTTTTTGTCAAACGGGTCCCAGTGCTCTGCTCCTCTCTTTTCACTCCTGCTGCCAGAAGCCCAGGGAGGATGGGAGGGCTTAGAACATGGCTGGGCACTGTGGTTTTTTCCAGAGAGGTGGAGGGCTTTTGCTTTACCTTGCCACAACCACTTGGGATAGGGTGTTCACCTCTGGAAAACTGTTTCCGTGGGAAGCCGGCTTTTTGCAAAGGGGTCTCAGGGCCGTGGGGCTCGGCTCTCCCTCCGGCTCCCCAAAGCTCAGGGACGAGGTGGGGGGCTTAGATCGTGCCTGGGCAATGTTGTTTCTTACACCTGGGTGTGTGGCATTTCGTTGACCTGGCTATTCGCACTTGGGATAGGTTTTCCACAGCAAGCACCAGTTGTTCGTCGGAAGCCGTTTTTGCCCCAGGGGTCTCCGGGCTGTGTTCGTTGGGGTTGAACTCCTGCTAGCAAAACCGCCGGGATGAGGGAAGGGTTCAGACTGTGCCTGGGCCCTGTGGTCTCTTCCAGGTCAGTGTATGGCATTTCCTTCCCCTTGCCACAGGCACCTGGGAGCATGTCTGCACGTGGAGAAAGACTTTCCCGTGGGAAGCCGGTTTTTTCAAACGGGTCCCACTGCCCTGCTCCTCTCTTTTCACTCCTGCTGCCAGAAGCCCAGGGAGGATGGGAGGGCTTAGAATATGGCTCGCACTGTGGTTTCTTCCAGAGAAGTGGAGGGCATTTGCATTACCTTGCCACAACCACTTGGGATAGGGTGTGCACCTCAGGAAAACTGTTTCCGTGGTAAGCCGGCTTTTTGCAAAGGGTTCTCAGGGTCGTGGGCCTCGGGTGTCCCTCCGGCTCCCCAAAGCACAGGGACGAGGTGACGGGCTTAGACCATGCCTGGGCAATGTTGTTTCTTACACCTTGGTGTGTGGCATTTTGTTGACCTGGCTACCCCCACTTGGGATAGGTTTTCCACAGCAAGCACCTCTTGTTCGTCGGAAGCCGTTTTTGCTTCAGGGTCTCCGGGCTGTGTTCGTTGGGGTTGAACTCCTGCTAGCAAAACCGCCGGGATGAGGGAAGGGTTCAGACTGTGCCTGGGCCCTGTGATCTCTTCCAGGTCAGTGTATGGCATTTCCTTCCCCTTGCCACAGGCACCTGGGAGCATGTCTGCACGTGGAGAAAGACTTTCCCGTGGGAACCCGGTTTTTGTCAAACGGGTCCCAGTGCTCTGCTCCTCTCTTTTCACTCCTGCTGCCAGAAGCCCAGGGAGGATGGGAGGGCTTAGAACATGGCTGGGCACTGTGGTTTCTTCCAGAGAAGTGGAGGGCATTTGCTTTACCTTGCCACAACCACTTGGGATAGGGTGTGCACCTCAGGAAAACTGTTCCCGTGGGAAGCCGGCTTTTTGCAAAGGGGTCTCAGGGCCGTGGGGCTCGCCTGTCCCTCCGGCTCCCCAAAGCACAGGGACGAGTTATGGGGTTTAGACCGTGCCTGGGCAATGTTGTTTCTTACACCTGGGTGTGTGGCATTTTGTTGACCTGGCTACCCCCACTTGGGATAGGTTTTCCACAGCAAGCACCTCTTGTTCGTCGGAAGCCGTTTTTGCCTCAGGGGTCTCCGGGCTGTGTTCGTTGGGGTTGAACTCCTGCTAGCAAAACCTCCGTGATGAGGGAAGTGTTCAGACTGTGCCTGGGCCCTGTGGTCTCTTCCAGGTCAGTGTATGGCATTTCCTTCCCCTTGCCACAGGCACCTGGGAGCATGTCTGCACGTGGAGAAAGACTTTCCCGTGGGAAGCCGGTTTTTGTCAAACGGGTCCCAGTGCTCTGCTCCTCTCTTTTCACTCCTGCTGCCAGAAGCCCAGGGAGGATGGGAGGGCTTAGAACATGGCTGGGCACTGTGGTTTCTTCCAGAGAAGTGGAGGGAATTTGCTTTACCTTGCCACAACCACTTGGGATAGGGTCTGCACCTTAGGAAAACTGTTTCCGTGGGAAGCCGGCTTTTTGAAAGGGGTCTCAAGGCCGTGGGCCTCGGGTGTCCCTCCGCCTCCCCAAAGCACAGGGACGAGGTGAGGGGCTTAGATCGTGCCTGGGCAATGTTGTTTCTTACACCTTGGTGTGTGGCATTTTGTTGACCTGGCTACCCCCACTTGGGATAGGTTTTCCACAGCAAGCACCTCTTGTTCGTCGGAAGCCGTTTTTGCCTCAGGGTCTCCGGGCTGTGTTCGTTGGGCTTGAACTCCTGCTAGCAAAACCACCGGGATGAGGGAAGGGTTCAGACTGTGCCTGGGCCCTGTGGTCTCTTCCAGGTCAGTGTATGGCATTTCCTTCCCCTTGCCACAGGCAACTGGGAGCATGTCTGCACGTGGAGAAAGACTTTCCCGTGGGAAGCCGGTATTTGTCAAACGGGTCCCAGTGCTCTGCTCCTCTCTTTTCACTCCTGCTGCCAGAAGCCCAGGGAGGATGGGAGGGCTTAGAACATGGCTGGGCACTGTGGTTTCTTCCAGAGAAGTGGAGGGCATTTGCATTACCTTGCCACAACCACTTGGGATAGGGTCTGCACCTCAGGAAAACTGTTTCCGTGGGAAGCCGGCTTTTTGCAAAGGGGTCTCAGGGCCGTGGTGCTTGGCTGTCCCTCGGGCTCCCCAAAGCACAGGGACGAGGTGAAGAGTCTAGACCGTGCCTGGGCAATGTTGTTTCTTACACCTGGGTGTGTGGCATTTCGTTGACCTGGCTACCCCCACTTGGGATAGGTTTTCCACAGCAAGCACCTCTTGTTCGTCGGAAGCCGTTTTTGCCCCAGGGGTCTCCGGGCTGTGTTCGTTGGGGTTGAACTCCTGCTAGCAAAACCGCCGGGATGAGGGAAGGGTTCAGACTGTGCCTGGGCCCTGTGGTCTCTTCCAGGTCAGTGTATGGCATTTCCTTCCCCTTGCCACAGGCCCCTGGGAGCATGTCTGCACGTGGAGAAAGACTTTCCCGTGGGAAGCCGGTTTTTGTCAAACGGGTCCCAGTGCCCTGCTCCTCTCTTTTCACTCCTGCTGCCAGAAGCCCAGGGAGGATGGGAGGGCTTAGAACATGGCTGGGCACTGTGGTTTCTTCCAGAGAAGTGGAGGGCATTTGCATTACCTTGCCACTACCACTTGCGATAGGGTCTGCACCTCAGGAAAACTGTTTCGGTGGGAAGCCGACTTTTTGCAAAGGGGTCTCAGGGCCGTGGGCCTCGGCTGTCCCTCCGGCTCCCCAAAGCCCAGGGACGAGGTGAGGGGCTTGGACCCTGCCTGGGCAATGTTGTTTCTTACACCTGGGTGTGTGTCATTTCGTTGACCTGGCTACTCCCACTTGGGATAGGTTTTCCACAGCAAGCACCTCTTGTTCGTCGGAAGCCGTTTTTGCCTCAGGGTCTCCGAGCTCTGTTCGTTGGGGTTGAACTCCTGCTAGCAAAACTGCCGGGATGAGGGAAGGGTTCAGACTGTGCCTGGGCCCTGTGGTCTCTTCCAGGTCAGTGTATGGCATTTCCTTCCCCTTGCCACAGGCACCTGGGAGCATGTCTGCACGTGGAGAAAGACTTTCCCGTGGGAAGCTGGTTTTTGTCAAACGGGTCCCAGTGCTCTGCTCCTCTCTTTTCACTCCTGCTGCCAGAAGCCCAGGGAGGATGGGAGGGCTTAGAACATGGCTGGGCACTGTGGTTTTTTCCAGAGAGGTGGAGGGCATTTGCTTTACCTTGCCACAACCACTTGGGATAGCGTGTGCACCTCAGGAAAACTGTTTCCGTGGGAAGCCGGCTTTTTGCAAAGGGGTCTCAGGGCCGTGGGGCTCGGCTCTCCCTCCGGCTCCCCAAAGCTCAGGGACGAGGTGGGGGGCTTAGATCGTGCCTGGGCAATGTTGTTTCTTACACCTGGGTGTGTGGCATTTCGTTGACCTGGCTACCCCCACTTGGGATAGGTTTTCCACAGCAAGCACCTCTTGTTCTTCTGAAGCCGTTTTTGCCTCAGGGTCTCCGGGCTGTGTTCGTTGGGGTTGAACTCCTGCTAGCAAAACCGCCGGGATGAGGGAAGGGTTCAGACTGTGCCTGGGCCCTGTGGTCTCTTCCAGGTCAGTGTATGGCATTTCCTTCCCCTTGCCACAGGCACCTGGGAGCATGTCTGCACGTGGAGAAAGACTTTCCCGTGGGAAGCCGGTTTTTGTCAAACGGGTCCCAGTGCCCTTCTCCTCTCTTTCCACTCCTGCTGCCAGAAGCCCAGGGAGGATGGGAGGGCTTAGAACATTGCTGGGCACTGTGGTTTCTTCCAGAGAAGTGGAGGGCATTTGCATTACCTTGCCACAACCACTTGGGATAGGGTGTGCACCTCAGGAAAACTGTTTCCGTGGGAAGCCGGCTTTATGCAAAGGGGTCTCAGGGCCGTGGGGCTCGGCTGTCCCTCCGGCTCCCCAAAGCACAGGGACACGGTGAGGGTCTTAGACCGTGCCTGGGCAATGTTGTTTCTTACACCTGGGTGTGTGGCATTTCGTTGACCTGGCTACCCCCACTTGGGATAGGTTTTCCACAGCAAGCACCTCTTGTTCGTCGGAAGCCGTTTTTGCCTCAGGGTCTCCGGGCTGTGTTCGTTGGGGTTGAACTCCTGCTAGCAAAACCACCGGGATGAGGGACGGGTTCAGACTGTGCCTGGGCCCTGTGGTCTCTTCCAGGTCAGTGTATGGCATTTCCTTCCCCTTGCCACAGGCAACTGGGAGCATGTCTGCACGTGGAGAAAGACTTTCCCGTGGGAAGCCGGTTTTTGTCAAATGGGTCCCAGTGCTCTGCTCCTCTCTTTTCACTCCTGCTGCCAGAAGCCCAGGGAGGATGGGAGGGCTTAGAACATGGCTGGGCACTGTGGTTTCTTCCAGAGAACTGGAGGGCATTTGCATTACCTTGCCACAACCACTTGGGATAGGGTCTGCACCTCAGGAAAACTGTTTCCGTGGGAAGCCGGCTTTTTGCAAAGTGGTCTCAGGGCCGTGGGGCTTGGCTGTCCCTCCGGCTCCCCAAAGCACAGGGACGAGTTGAAGAGTCTAGACCGTGCCTGGGCAATGTTGTTTCTTACACCTGGGTGTGTGGCATTTCGTTGACCTGGCTACCCCCACTTGGGATAGGTTTTCCACAGCAAGCACCTCTTGTTCGTCGGAAGCCGTTTTTGCCCCAGGGGTCTCCGGGCTGTGTTCGTTGGGGTTGAACTCCTGCTAGCAAAACTGCCGGGATGAGGGAAGGGTTCAGACTGTGCCTGGGCCCTGTGGTCTCTTCCAGGTCAGTGTATGGCATTTCCTTCCCCTTGCCACAGGCACCTGGGAGCATGTCTGCACGTGGAGAAAGACTTTCCCGTGGGAAGCCGGTTTTTGTCAAACGGGTCCCAGTGCCCTGCTCCTCTCTTTTCACTCCTGCTGCCAGAAGCCCAGGGAGGATGGGAGGGCTTAGAACATGGCTGGGAACTGTGGTTTCTTCCAGAGAAGTGGAGGGCATTTGCATTACCTGCCACAACCACTTGGGATAGGGTCTGCACCTCAGGAAAACTGTTTCCGTGGGAAGCCGGCTTTTTGCAAAGTGGTCTCAGGGCCGTGGGGCTTGGCTGTCCCTCCGGCTCCCCAAAGCACAGGGACGAGGTGAGGGGCTTGGACCCTGCCTGGGCAATGTTGTTTCTTACACCTGGGTGTGTGTCATTTCGTTGACCTGGCTACTCCCACTTGGGATAGGTTTTCCACAGCAAGCACCTCTTGTTCATTGGAAGCTGTTTTTGCCCCAGGGGTCTCCGGGCTGTGTTCGTTGGGGTTGAACTCCTGCTAGCAAAACCGCCGGGATGAGGGAAGGGTTCAGACTGTGCCTGGGCCCTGTGGTCTCTTCCAGGTCAGTGTATGGCATTTCCTTCCCCTTGCCACAGGCACCTGGGAGCATGTCTGAACGTGGAGAAAGACTTTCCCGTGCGAAGCCGGTTTTTGTCAAACGGGTCCCAGTGCCCTGCTCCTCTCTTTTCACTCCTGCTGCCAGAAGCCCAGGGAGGATGGGAGGGCTTAGAACATGGCTGGGCACTGTGGTTTCTTCCAGAGAAGTGGAGGGCATTTGCTTTACCTTGCCACAACCACTTGGGATAGGGTGTGCACCTCAGGAAAACTGTTTCCGTGGGAAGCCGGCTTGTTGCAAAGGGGTCTCAGGGCCGTGGGCCTCGGGTGTCCCTCCGGCTCCCCAAAGCACAGGGACACGGTGAGGGTCTTAGACCGTGCCTGGGCAATGTTGTTTCTTACACCTGGGTGTGTGGAATTTCTTTGACCTGGCTACCCCCACTTGGGATAGGTTTTCCACAGCAAGCACCTCTTGTTCGTCGGCAGCCGTTTTTGCCTCAGGGTCTCCGGGCTGTGTTCGTTGGGGTTGAACTCCTGCTAGCAAAACCACCGGGATGAGGGAAGGGTTCAGACTGTGCCTGGGCCCTGTGGTCTCTTCCAGGTCAGTGTATGGCATATCCTTCCCCTTCCCACAGGCAACTGGGAGCATGTCTGCCCGTGGAGAAAGACTTTCCCGTGGGAAGCCGGTTTTTGTCAAACGGGTCCCAGTGCTCGGCTCCTCTCTTTTCACTCCTGCTGCCAGAAGCCCAGGGAGGATGGGAGGGCTTAGAACATGGCTGGGCACTGTGGTTTCTTCCAGAGAAGTGGAGGGCCTTTGCATTACCTTGCCACAACCACTTGGGATAGGGTCTGCACCTCAGGAAAACTGTTTCCGTGGGAAGCCGGCTTTTTGCAAAGTGGTCTCAGGGCCGTGGGGCTTGGCTGTCCCTCCGGCTCCCCAAAGCACAGGGACGAGGTGAGGGGCTTGGACCCTGCCTGGGCAATGTTGTTTCTTACACCTGGGTGTGTGTCATTTCGTTGACCTGGCTACTCCCACTTGGGATAGGTTTTCCACAGCAAGCACCTCTTGTTCATTGGAAGCTGTTTTTGCCCCAGGGGTCTCCGGGCTGTGTTCGTTGGGGTTGAACTCCTGCTAGCAAAACCGCCGGGATGAGGGAAGGGTTCAGACTGTGCCTGGGCCCTGTGGTCTCTTCCAGGTCAGTGTATGGCATTTCCTTCCCCTTGCCACAGGCACCTGGGAGCATGTCTGAACGTGGAGAAAGACTTTCCCGTGCGAAGCCGGTTTTTGTCAAACGGGTCCCAGTGCCCTGCTCCTCTCTTTTCACTCCTGCTGCCAGAAGCCCAGGGAGGATGGGAGGGCTTAGAACATGGCTGGGCACTGTGGTTTCTTCCAGAGAAGTGGAGGGCATTTGCATTACCTTGCCACAACCACTTGGGAGAGGGTCTGCACCTTAGGAAAACTGTTTCCGTGGGAAGCCGGCTTGTTGCAAAGGGGTCTCAGGGCCGTGGGCCTCGGGTGTCCCTCCGGCTCCCCAAAGCCCAGGGACGAGGTGAGGGGCTTAGACCGTGCCTGGGCAATGTTGTTTCTTACACCTGGGTGTGTGGCATTTTGTTGACCTGGCTTCCCCCACTTGGGATAGGTTTTCCACAGCAAGCACCTCTTGTTCGTCGGAAGCCGTTTTTGCCTCAGGGTCTCCGGGCTGTGTTCGTTGGGGTTGAACTCCTGCTAGCAAAACTGCCGGGATGAGGGAAGGGTTCAGACTGTGCCTGGGCCCTGTGGTCTCTTCCAGGTCAGTGTATGGCATTTCCTTCCCCTTGCCACAGGCACCTGGGAGCATGTCTGCACGTGGAGAAAGACTTTCCCGTGGGAAGCTGGTTTTTGTCAAACGGGTCCCAGTGCCCTGCTCCTCTCTTTTCACTCCTGCTGCCAGAAGCCCAGGGAGGATGGGAGGGCTTAGAACATGGCTGGGCACTGTGGTTTTTTCCAGAGAGGTGGAGGGCATTTGCTTTACCTTGCCACAACCACTTGGGAGAGGGTCTGCACCTTAGGAAAACTGTTTCCGTGGGAAGCCGGCTTTTTGCAAAGGGGTCTCAGGGCCGTGGGGCTCGGCTCTCCCTCCGGCTCCCCAAAGCTCAGGGACGAGGTGGGGGGCTTAGATCGTGCCTGGGCAATGTTGTTTCTTACACCTGGGTGTGTAGCTTTTCGTTGACCTGGCTACCCCCACTTGGGATAGGTTTTCCACAGCAAGCACCTCTTGTTCGTCTGAAGCCGTTTTTGCCTCAGGGTCTCCGAGCTGTGTTCGTTGGGGTTGAACTCCTGCTAGCAAAACTGCCGGGATGAGGGAAGGGTTCAGACTGTGCCTGGGCCCTGTGGTCTCTTCCAGGTCAGTGTATGGCATTTCCTTCCCCTTGCCACAGGCACCTGGGAGCATGTCTGCACGTGGAGAAAGACTTTCCCGTGGGAAGCTGGTTTTTGTCAAACGGGTCCCAGTGCTCTGCTCCTCTCTTTTCACTCCTGCTGCCAGAAGCCCAGGGAGGATGGGAGGGCTTAGAACATGGCTGGGCACTGTGGTTTTTTCCAGAGAGTGGAGGGCATTTGCTTGACCTTGCCACAACCACTTGGGATAGGGTGTGCACCTCAGGAAAACTGTTTCCGTGGGAAGCCGGCTTTTTGCAAAGGGGTCTCAGGGCCGTGGGGCTCGGCTCTCCCTCCGGCTCCCCAAAGCTCAGGGACGAGGTGGGGGGCTTAGATCGTGCCTGGGCAATGTTGTTTCTTACACCTGGGTGTGTAGCTTTTCGTTGACCTGGCTACCCCCACTTGGGATAGGTTTTCCACAGCAAGCACCTCTTGTTCGTCTGAAGCCGTTTTTGCCTCAGGGTCTCCGGGCTGTGTTCGTTGGGGTTGAACTCCTGCTAGCAAAACCGCCGGGATGAGGGAAGGGTTAAGACTGTGCCTGGGCCCTGTGGTCTCTTCCAGGTTAGTGTATGGCATTTCCTTCCCCTTGCCACAGGCACCTGGGAGCATGTCTGCACGTGGAGAAAGACTTTCCCGTGGGAAGCCGGTTTTTGTCAAACGGGGCCCAGTGCCCTGCTCCTCTCTTTCCACTCCTGCTGCCAGAAGCCCAGGGAGGATGGGAGGGCTTAGAACATGGCTGGGCACTGTGGTTTCTTCCAGAGAAGTGGAGGGCATTTGCATTACCTTGCCACAACCACTTGGGATAGGGTCTGCACCTCAGGAAAACTGTTTCCGTGGGAAGCCGGCTTTTTGCAAAGTGGTCTCAGGGCCGTGGGGCTTGGCTGTCCCTCCGGCTCCCCAAAGCACAGGGACGAGGTGAGGGGCTTGGACCCTGCCTGGGCAATGTTGTTTCTTACACCTGGGTGTGTGTCATTTCGTTGACCTGGCTACTCCCACTTGGGATAGGTTTTCCACAGCAAGCACCTCTTGTTCATTGGAAGCTGTTTTTGCCCCAGGGGTCTCCGGGCTGTGTTCGTTGGGGTTGAACTCCTGCTTGCAAAACCGCCGGGATGAGGGAAGGGTTAAGACTGTGCCTGGGCCCTGTGGTCTCTTCCAGGTCAGTGTATGGCATTTCCTTCCCCTTGCCACAGGCACCTGGGAGCATGTCTGAACGTGGAGAAAGACTTTCCCGTGCGAAGCCGGTTTTTGTCAAACGGGTCCCAGTGCCCTGCTCCTCTCTTTTCACTCCTGCTGCCAGAAGCCCAGGGAGGATGGGAGGGCTTAGAACATGGCTGGGCACTGTGGTTTGTTCCAGAGAACTGGAGGGCATTTGCATTACCTTGCCACTACCACTTGGGATTGGGTCTGCACCTCAGGAAAACTGTTTCGGTGGGAAGCCGGCTTTTTACAAAGGGGTCTCAGGGCCGTGGGCCTCGGGTGTCCCTCCGGCTCCCCAAAGCACACGGATGAGGTGAGGGGCTTGGACCGTGCCTGGGCAATGTTGCTTCTTACACCTGGGTGTGTGGCATTTCGTTTAACTGGCTACTCCCACTTGGGATAGGTTTCCACAGCAAGCACCTCTTGTTCGTTGGAAGCCGTTTTTGCCCCAGGGGTCTCCGGGCTGTGTTCGTTGGGGTTGAACTCCTGCTAGCAAAACCGCCGGAATGAGGGAAGGGTTCAGACTGTGCCTGGGCCCTGTGGTCTCTTCCAGGTCAGTGTATGGCATTTCCTTCCCCTTGCCACAGGCACCTGGGAGCATGTCTGCACGTGGAGAAAGACTTTCCCTTGGGAAGCCGGTTTTTGTCAAACGGGGCCCAGTGCCCTGCTCCTCTCTTTCCACTCCTGCTGCCAGAAGCCCAGGGAGGATGGGAGGGCTTAGAACATGGCTGGGCACTGTGGTTTCTTCCAGAGAAGTGGAGGGCATTTGCATTACCTTGCCACAACCACTTGGGATAGGGTCTGCACCTCAGGAAAACTGTTTCCGTGGGAAGCCGGCTTTTTGCAAAGTGGTCTCAGGGCCGTGGGGCTTGGCTGTCCCTCCGGCTCCCCAAAGCACAGGGACGAGGTGAGGGGCTTGGACCCTGCCTGGGCAATGTTGTTTCTTACACCTGGGTGTGTGTCATTTCGTTGACCTGGCTACTCCCACTTGGGATAGGTTTTCCACAGCAAGCACCTCTTGTTCATTGGAAGCTGTTTTTGCCCCAGGGGTCTCCGGGCTGTGTTCGTTGGGGTTGAACTCCTGCTAGCAAAACCGCCGGGATGAGGGAAGGGTTCAGACTGTGCCTGGGCCCTGTGGTCTCTTCCAGGTCAGTGTATGGCATTTCCTTCCCCTTGCCACAGGCACCTGGGAGCATGTCTGAACGTGGAGAAAGACTTTCCCGTGCGAAGCCGGTTTTTGTCAAACGGGTCCCAGTGCCCTGCTCCTCTCTTTTCACTCCTGCCCCAGAAGCCCAGGGAGGATGGGAGGGCTTAGAACATGGCTGGGCACTGTGGTTTCTTCCAGAGAAGTGGAGGGCATTTGCTTTACCTTGCCACAACCACTTGGGAGAGGGTCTGCACCTTAGGAAAACTGTTTCCGTGGGAAGCCGGCTTGTTGCAAAGGGGTCTCAGGGCCGTGGGCCTCGGGTGTCCCTCCGGCTCCCCAAAGCCCAGGGACGAGGTGAGGGGCTTAGACCGTGCCTGGGCAATGTTGTTTCTTACACCTGGGTGTGTGGCATTTTGTTGACCTGGCTTCCCCCACTTGGGATAGGTTTTCCACAGCAAGCACCTCTTGTTCGTCGGAAGCCGTTTTTGCCTCAGGGTCTCCGAGCTGTGTTCGTTGGGGTTGAACTCCTGCTAGCAAAACTGCCGGGATGAGGGAAGGGTTCAGACTGTGCATGGGCCCTGTGGTCTCTTCAAGGTCAGTGTATGGCATTTCCTTCCCCTTGCCACAGGCACCTGGGAGCATGTCTGCACGTGGAGAAAGACTTTCCCGTGGGAAGCTGGTTTTTGTCAAACGGGTCCCAGTGCTCTGCTCCTCTCTTTTCACTCCTGCTGCCAGAAGCCCAGGGAGGATGGGAGGGCTTAGAACATGGCTGGGCACTGTGGTTTTTTCCAGAGAGTGGAGGGCATTTGCTTTACCTTGCCACAACCACTTGGGATAGGGTGTGCACCTCAGGAAAACTGTTTCCGTGGGAAGCCGGCTTTTTGCAAAGGGGTCTCAGGGCCGTGGGGCTCGGCTCTCCCTCCGGCTCCCCAAAGCTCAGGGACGAGGTGGGGGGCTTAGATCGTGCCTGGGCAATGTTGTTTCTTACACCTGGGTGTGTAGCTTTTCGTTGACCTGGCTACCCCCACTTGGGATAGGTTTTCCACAGCAAGCACCTCTTGTTCGTCTGAAGCCGTTTTTGCCTCAGGGTCTCCGGGCTGTGTTCGTTGGGGTTGAACTCCTGCTAGCAAAACCGCCGGGATGAGGGAAGGGTTCAGACTGTGCCTGGGCCCTGTGGTCTCTTCCAGGTCAGTGTATGGCATTTCCTTCCCCTTGCCACAGGCACCTGGGAGCATGTCTGCACGTGGAGAAAGACTTTCCCGTGGGAAGCCGGTTTTTGTCAAACGGGTCCCAGTGCTCTGCTCCTCTCTTTTCACTCCTGCTGCCAGAAGCCCAGGGAGGATGGGAGGGCTTAGAACATGGCTGGGCACTGTGGTTTCTTCCAGAGAAGTGGAGGACATTTGCATTACCTTGCCACTACCACTTAGAATAGGGTCTGCACCTCAGGAAAACTGTTTCCGTGGGAAGCCGGCTTTTTGCAAAGGGGTCTCAGGGCCGTGGGCCTCGGGTGTCCCTCCGGCTCCCCAATGCACAGGGACGAGGTGAGGGGCTTAGACCGTGCCTGGGCAATGTTGTTTCTTACATCTGGGTGTGTGGCATTTTGTTGACCTGGCTACACCCACTTGGGATAAGTTTTCCACAGCAAGCACCTCTTGTTCGTCGGAAGCCGTTTTTGCCCCAGGGGTCTCCGGGCTGTGTTTGTTGGGGTTGAACTCCTGCTAGCAAAACCACCGGGATGAGGGAAGGGTTCAGACTGTGCCTGGGCCCTGTGGTCTCTTCCAGGTCAGTGTATGGCATTTCCTTCCCCTTGCCACAGGCACCTGGGAGCATGTCTGCACGTGGAGAAAGACTTTCCCGTGGGAAGCCGGTTTTTCTCAAACGGGTCCCAGTGCCCTGCTCCTCTCTTTACACTCCTGCTGCCAGAAACCCAGGGAGGATGGGAGGGCTTAGAACATGGCTGGGCACTGTGGTTTCTTCCAGAGAAGTGGAGGGCATTTGCATTACCTTGCCACAACCACTTGGGATAGGGTGTGCACCTCAGGAATCTGTTCCCGTGGGAAGCCGGCTTTTTGCAAAGGGGTCTCAGGGCCGTGGGCCTCGGGAGTCCCTCCGGCTCCCCAAAGCACAGGGACGAGGTGAGGGGCTTGGGCCGTGCCTGGGCAATGTTGTTTCTTACACCTGGGTGTGTGGCATTTCGTTGACCTGGCTACTCCCACTTGGGATAGGTTTTCCACAGCAAGCACCTCTTGTTCGTCGGAAGCCGTTTTTGCCCCAGGGGTCTCCGGGCTGTGTTCGTTGGGGTTGAACTCCTGCTAGCAAAACCGCCGGGATGAGGGAAGGGTTCAGACTGTGCCTGGGCCCTGTGGTCTCTTCCAGGTCAGTGTATGGCATTTCCTTCCCCTTGCCACAGGCACCTGGGATCATGTCTGCACGTGGAGAAAGACTTTCCCGTGGGAAGCCGGTTTTTGTCAAACGGGTCCCAGTGCTCTGCTCCTCTCTTTTCACTCCTGCTGCCAGAAGCCCAGGGAGGATGGGAGGGCTTAGAACATGGCTGGGCACTGTGGTTTCTTCCAGAGAAGTGGAGGGCATTTGCTTTACCTTGCCACAACCACTTGGGATAGGGTGTGCACCTCAGGAAAACTCTTTCCGTGGGAAGCCGGCTTTTTGCAAAGGGGTCTCAGGGCCGTGGGCCTCAGGTGTCCCTCCGGTTCCCCAAAGCACAGGGACGAGGTGAGGAGCTTAGACCGTGCCTGGGCAATGTTGTTTCTTACACCTGGGTATGTGGCATTTTGTTGACCTGGCTACCCCCACTTGGGATAGGTTTTCCACAGCAAGCACCTCTTTTTCGTCGGAAGCCGTTTTTGCCTCACGGTCTCCGGGCTGTGTTCGTTGGGGTTGAACTCTTGCTAGCAAAACTGCCAGGATGAGGGAAGGGTTCAGACTGTGCCTGGGCCCTGTGGTCTCTTTCAGTTCAGTGTATGGCATTTCCTTCCCCTTGCCACAGGCACCTGGGAGCATGTCTGCACGTGGAGAAAGACTTTCCCGTGGGAAGCCGGTTTTTGTCAAACGGGTCCCAGTGCCCTGCTCCTCTCTTTTCACTCCTGCTGCCAGAAGCCCAGGGAGGATGGGAGGGCTTAGAACATAGCTGGGAACTGTGGTTTCTTCCAGAGAAGTGGAGGGCATTTGCTTTACCTTGCCACAACCACTTGTGAGAGGGTCTGCACCTCAGGAAAACTGTTTCCGTGGGAAGCCGGCTTTTTGCAAACGGTTCTCAGGGTCGTGGGCCTCTAGTGTCCCTCCGGCTCCCCAAAGCACAGGGACGAGGTGAGGGGCTTAGACCATGCCTGGGCAATGTTGTTTCTTACTGCTGGGTGTGTGGCATTTTGTTGACCTGGCTACCCCCACTTGGGATAGGTTTTCCACAGCAAGCACCTCTTGTTCGTCGGAAGCTGTTTTTGCCCCAGTCGTCTCCGGGCTGTGTTCGTTGGGGTTGAACTCCTGCTAGCAAAACCGCCGGGATGAGGGAATGGTTCAGACTGTGCCTGGGCCCTGTGGTCTCTTCCAGGTCAGTGTATGGCATTTCCTTCCCCTTGCCAAAGGCACCTGTGAGCATGTCTGCACGTGGAGAAAGACTTTCCTGTGGGAAGCCGGTTTTTCTCAAACGGGTCCCAGTGCCCTGCTCCTCTCTTTTCACTCCTGCTGCCAGAAGCCCAGGGAGGATGGGAGGGCTTAGAACATGGCTGGGCACTGTGGTTTCTTCCAGAGAAGTGAAGGGCATTTGCTTTACCTTGCCACAACCACTTGGGATAGGGTCTGCACCTCAGGAAAACTGTTTCCGTGGGAAGTCGGCTTTTTGCAAAGGGGTCTCAGTGACGTGGGCCTCGGCTGTCGTTCCGGCTCCCCAAAGCACAGGGACGAGGTGAGGGGCTTAGACCATGCCTGGGCAATGTTGTTTCTTACACCTGGGTGTGTGGCATTTCGTTGACCTGGCTACCCCCACTTGGGATAGGTTTTCCACAGGAAGCGCCTATTGTTCCTCGGAAGCCGTTTTTCCCTCAGGGGTCTCCGGGCTGTGTTCGTTCGGGTTGAACTCCTGCTAGCAAAACCGGCGGGATGAGGGAAGTGTTCAGACTGTGCCTGGGCCCTGTGGTCTCTTCCAGGTGAGTATATGGCATTTCCTTCCCCTTGCCACAGGCACCTGGGAGCATATCTGCACATGGAGAAAGACTTTCGCATGGGAAGCCGGTTTTTGTTAAACGGGTCCCAGTGCTCTGCTCCTCTCTTTTCACTCCTGCTGCCAGAAGCCCTGGGAGGATGGGAAGTCTTAGAACATGGCTGGGCACTGTGGTTTCTTCCAGAGAAGGGGATGGCATTTGCTTTACCTTGCCACAACCACTTGTGAGAAGGTCTGCACCTCAGAAAAACTGTTTCCGTGGGAAGCCGGCTTTTGGCCAAATGGGTCTCAGGGCCGTGGGCCTCGGGTGTCCCTCCGGCTCCCCAAAGCACAGGGACGAGGTGAGTGGCTTAGAACATGCTTGGGCAATGTTGTTTCTTACACCTGGGTGTTTGGCATTTTGTTGACCTGGCTACCCCCACTTGGGATAGGTTTTCCACAGCAAGCACGTATTGTTCGTCAGAAGCCGTTATTGCCCCAGGGGGTCTCCGGGCTGTGTTCCTTGTAGTGGAACTCCTGCTAACAAAACCGCCGGGATGAGGCAAGGGCTCAGACTGTGCCTGGGCCCTGTGGTCTCTTCCAGGTCAGTGTATGGCATTTCCTTCACCTTGCCACAGGCACTGGGAAGCATGTCTGCAAGTGGAGAAGGACTTCCTCGTGGGAAGCCGGTTTCTGTCAAAGAGTCCCAGTGCTGTGCTCCTCTCTTTTCACTCCTGCTGCCAGAAGCCCAGTCAGGAGGGGAGGGCTTAGAACATGGCTGGGCCCTGGGGTTTCTTCCAGAGAAGGGGATGGCATTTGCTTTCCCTTGCCACCACCCCTTGGGATAGGGTCTGCACCTCAGGAAAGCTGTTTCCTTGGGAAGCCGGCTTTCTGCCCAACGGGCCTCAGGGCCGTGGGCCTCGGGGGTCCCTCCGGCTCCCCAAAGCACAGGGACGAGGTGAGGGGCTTAGACCATGCCTGGGCAATGTTGTTTCATCCATCTGGGTGCGTGGCATTTTGTTGACCTGGCTAACCCCACTTGGGATAGGTTTTCCACAGCAAGAGCATATTGTTTGTCGGAAGCCGTTTGGGCCCCAGGGGGTCTCCGGGCTGTGTTCCTTGGGGTTGAACTCCTGCTAGCAAAACCGCCGGGATGAGGGAAGGGCTCAGACTGTGGCTGGGCCCTGTGGTCTCTTCCAGGTCAGTGTATGGCATTTCTTTCACCTTGCCACAGGCACTGGGGAGAATTTCTGCACGTGGAGAAGGACTTCCTCGTGGGAAGCCGGTTTCTGTCAAAGGGTCCCAGTGCTGTGCTCCTCTCTTTTCTCTCCTGCTGCCAGAAGCCCAGGGAGGAGGGGAGGGCTTAGAACATGGCTGGGCACTGGGGTTTCTTCCAGAGAAGGGGATGGCATTTGCTTTCCCTTGCCACCACCCCTTGGGATAGGGTCTGCACCTCAGGAAAGCTGTTTCCTTGGGAAGCCGGCTTTCTGCCCAACGGGCCTCAGGGCCGTTGGCCTCGGGGGTCCCTCCGGCTCCCCACAGCACAGGGACAAGGGGAGGGGCTTAGACCATGCCTGGGCCATGTTGTTTCTTCCACCTGGGTTGTGCCATTTTGTTGACCAGGCTACCCCCACTTGGGATAGGTTTTCCACAGCAAGAGCATATTGTTCATCGGAAGCCGTTTTTGCCCCAGGGGTCCTCGGGCTGTGTTCGTTGAGTTTGAACTCCTGCTAGCAAAACCGCCGGGATGAGGGAAGGGTTCAGACTGTGCCTGGGCACTGTGGTCTCTTCCAGGTCAGTGTATGGCATTTCCTTCCCCTTGCCACAGGCATCTGGGAGCATGTCTGCACGTGGAGAAAGACTTTCCCGTGGGAAGCCGGTTTTTGTCAAACGGGTCCCAGTGCTCTGCTCCTCTCTTTTCACTCCTGCTGCCAGAAGCCCAGGGAAGAGGGGAGGGCTTAGATTATCCCTGGGCACTGGGGTTTCTTTCAGAGAAGGGGATTGCATTTGCTTTCCCTTGCCACAACCCCTTGGGATAGGGGCTGCACCTCAGGAAAGCTGTTTCCTTGGGAAGCCGGCTTTCTGCCCAACGGGCCTCAGGGCCGTGGGCCTCGGGGGTCCCTCCGGCTCCCCAAAGCACAGAGACGAGGTGAGGGACTTAGACCATGCCTGGGCCATGTTGTTTCTTCCGCCTGGGTGTGTGGCATTTTGTTGACCTGGCTACTCACATTTGCATATGTTTTCCAGAGCAAGCACCTATTGTTCCTCAGAAGCAGTTTTTGCCCCAGGGGTCTCCGGGCAGTGTTCCTTGGGCTTGAACTCCTGCTAGCTAAACTGCTGGGATGAGGGAAGGGCTCAGACTGTGCCTGGGCCCTGTGGTCTCTTTCAGGTCAGTGCATGGCATTTCCTTCACCTTGCCACAGGCACTGGGGAGCATGTGTGCACGAGGTGAAGGACTTCCTCGTGGGAAGCCGGTTTCTGTCAAAGGGTCCCATTGCTGTGTTCCTCTCTTTTCACTCCTGCTGCCAGAAGCCCAGGGAGGAGGGGAGGGCTTAGAACATGGCTGGGCACTGTGGTTTCTTCCAGAGAAGTGGATGGCATTTCTTTACCTTGCCACAAGCACTTGTGAGAGGGTCTGCACCTCAGGAAAACAGTTTCCGTGGGAAGCCAACTTTTGGCCAAACGGGTCTCAGGCCCGTGGGCCTCGGGTGTCCCTCCGGCTCCCCAAAGCACAGGGACGAGGTGAGGTGCTTAGAACATGCCTGGGCAATGTTGTTTCTTACACCTGGATGTGTTGCATTTTGTTTACCTGGCTACCCCTATTTGGGATAGGCTTTCCACAGCAAGAGCATACTGCTCATCAGAAGCCGTTTTTGCCCCAGGGGTCTCCGGGCTGTGTTCGTTGGGGTTGACTCCTGCTAGCAAAACCGCCGGGATGAGGGAAGGGCTCAGACTGTGCCTGGGCCCTGTGGTCTCTTCCAGGTCAGTGTATGGCATTTCCTTCACCTTGCCACAGGCACGTGGGAGCATTTCTGCACGTGGAGAAAGACTTTCCCGTGGGAAGCCGGTTTTTGTCAAACGGGTCCCAGTGCTGTGCTCCTCTCTTTTCACTCCGGCTGTCAGAAGCCCAGTGAGGATGGGAGGGCTTAGAACATGGATGGGCACTGTGGTTTCTTCCAGAGACGTGGATGGCATTTGCTTTACCTTGCCACAACTACTTGGGAGAGGGTCTGCACCTCAGGAAAACTGTTTCCGTGGAAAGCCGGCTTTTGGCCAAACAGGTCTCAGGCCCGTGGGCCTCGGGTGTCCCTCCAGCTCCCGAAAGCACAGGGACGAGGTGAGGGGCTTAGACCATGCCTGGGCAATGTTGTTTCTTACCCTTGGGTGTGTGGCATTTTGTTGACCTGGCTACCCCCACTGGGATAGGTTTTCCACAGCAAGCACCTCTTTTTCGTCGGAAGCCGTTTTTGCCCCAGGGTTCTCCGGGTTGTGTTCGTTGGGGTTGAACTTCTGCTAGCAAAACCGCTGGGTGAGGGAAGAGCTCAGACGGTGCCTGGGCACTGTGGTCTCTTACCTGACCCGTACCCTAACTGGAACCCAAACCCTATACCCTGACCCAGACACTTAGCCTGATCCTGACCATTACCCTGACCCTAACCCTAACCCTAACCCTAACCAGAACCCTAGCCCTAACCCGAACCCTAACACTAATCCTAACCTTAACCCGAAACTGAACCCTAACCCTAACCCTACCACGAAAATTAACCCTAACCCTAAACCTAACCCCAAGGGTAACGTGAACCCTAACCCTAACCCTAACCCTAAACCAAACCCTTACCCTAACCCTAACCCTAACCCTAACGCTAACCCGAAACCTAACCATAAACCTAACCCTAACCTTAACCCGAAACCGAACCCTAACCCGAACCCTAACCCTATACCGAATCTTAACCCGAACCCTAACCCTAACCCTAACACTAACCCTAACCCCTAACCTGACCCCAAACTCGAACCCCTAACCGTAACCCTAACCCTAAACCTAACCCTAACCCGAACCCTAACCCGAACACCAATTCTAACCCTAACCCTAACCCTAACCCTAACACTCAGCCTAACCCGAACCCTAACACTAACCATAACCCTAACCCTAAACCTCAGCCTAACCCTAACCCTACCCGAACCCTAACCCTAAAAGGAACCCTAACCGTAAACCTAACCCTAACCTGAAGCCGAAGCCTAACCCTAACCCTACCCGAACCCTAACCCTAAACCAAACCCTAAACCTAACCCTAACCCTACCCGAACCCTAACCCTAAAACAAACCCTAACCCTAAACCTAACCCGAACCCTAACCCTAACCCTCACCCGAATCCTACCCCAAACCCTAACCCTAACCCTAACCCTAACATGAACAGAAACCCGAAACCTAACCCTAACCCTAACCCTAACACGAACACTAAACCTAACCCTAACCCTAACCATAACGTGAACCCTAACCCTAACCCTAAACCGAACCCTAACCCTAACCCGAACCCTCACCCTAACCCGAACTCTAACCCTAACCATAACCCCAACCCGAAACCTAACCCTAACAGTAACCCTAACCCGAAACCTAACACTAACCCGAACACTAACCCTAACCCTAATCCTCACCCTAACCCTAACCCTAACCCTAACCCTAACCCTAACCCTAACAGTAACCCTAACCCTAACCCTAACCCTAACCCTAACCCTAATCCTATACCAAACCCTAACCCTAAACCTAACCCTAACCCTAACCCGAACCGTAACCATAACCCTACCCTAACCTTAACCCGAAACCGAACGCTAACCGAAACCTGACCCGAACCAGAACACTAAACCTGACGCGAATTTGAACCCAAAACCTAACCCGAACCCGAACCCCGAACCCGAACCCCTAACCCTAACCCTAACCCTAACCCTACAAGAACCCTAACCCTAACCCTAAAACTAACCCGAACCCTGGCCGTAACTCAAACCCTAACCCAAACCCTAACCCTAACCCTAACCCTAACTCAAACCCTAACCCGAACCCTAACCCTAACCCGAACCCGAACCCTTCCCTAACCCTAACCCCTACCCGAACCCTAACCCTAACCCTCCCCGAACCCTAACCCTAACCCAAACCCTAACCCTAACCCGAACCCTAACCGTAACCCTAACCCTAACCCGTACCCTCACCCTAACCCTAATCCCTAAACACTGACCTTGACCCTAACCCTAACCCTGACACTGACCCTGACCCTAACCCTAACCCGAACCCTGACCGGAACCTGAAGCCTAACCCTGACGCGAACCTGACCCCGAACCCAAACCCCGAACCTGAACCCGAAACCAAACCCCTAACCCTAAGCCTAACCCTAACCCGAACCCTTACATGAACCCAAACCCTAATGCGAACCCTCACCCGAACCCTAACCCGAACCCTATCCCTAAACCCAACCCGAACCTGACCCGAACCCTAATCACGAAACCTAACCCTGAACCTGACCATGACCCTGACCCTAACCCTCACCCTAAACCCTCAAACCTGACCCTGAACCTAACCTTAAACCTGACCCTGACCCTGACCCTAAACCCTAAACCCTGACACTGACCCAGACCCTCACCCTAACCCGAACCCTGACCCGAACCTGAACACTAACCCTGACGCGAACATCAACCCAAAACCTAACCCGAACCCTAACCCGAACCCTAACCCTAACCCTAACCCTAACCCTAACCCTCACCCGAACCCTAACACGAACGCTAACCCTAACCCTGACTCTAACACTAACATTAAACTTAACCCTAACCAAAATCTGAGCCCTAACTCTAACCCTAACCGTATCCGAACCCGAACCCTAACCCAAACCCTAACCGTAACCCTAACCCGAACACTAAACCTAACCCTAACCCTAACCCTAACCCTATCCGAACCCTAACCCTAACCCAAACCCTAACCGTAACCCTAACCCTAACCCGAACACTAACCCTAACCCTAACCCTAACCCTAACCGTAACCCTAACCCTAACCCTAACACTAAGCCTAACCATAATCGGAACCCGAACACTAACGCTAACCCGAACCCTAACCCTAACCCTAACGTGAACCCGAACCCGAATCCAAAACCTAACCCTAACCCGAACCCTAACCCGAACTCTAACCCTAACCCTAACCCTAACCCTAACCTAACCCTAACCCTAACCCGAAACCTAACCCTAACCCTAACCGTAACCCTAACCCGAACACTAACCCTAAACCGAATCGTAACCCTAACCCTAACCGTAACCCTAATCCTAACCCTAACCATAACCCGAACCCGAAACCTAACCCTAACCCTAACCCTAACCCTAACCCTAACCCTAACGCTACCCGAACCCTAACCCTAAACCAAACCCTAACCCTAAGCCTAACCCTAACCCTAACCCTAACCCTAACTCAAACCCTAACCCGAACCCTAACCCGAACCCTAACCCTAACCCTAACCCTAACTTAACCCTAACCCGAACCCGAACGCTAACCCTAACCCTAACCCTAACCCGTACCCTAACCCGAACCCGAACCCTTACCCGAAACCTAACCCTAAACTGAACCGTAACCCTAACCCGAACCCTAGTCCTAAACCGAATGCTAACCCTAACCTGAACCCTAAAAGGACCCTAAACCTAACCCTAACCCTCAGCCTAACCCTAACCCGAACCCTAACCCTAACCAGAACCCTAACCCTAAGCTGAAACCTAACCCTAACCCGAACCCTAACCGTAACCCTAACCCTAACCCTAACCCTAAAACTAACCCGACCCTAACCCTAACCCTAACCCGAACCCTAACCATAACCCGTACCGTAACCCGAACCCAAACCCGAACCCTTACCCGAAACCTAACCCTAAGCCGAACCCTAACCCAAACACTAACCCTAACCCCATCCCTAACCCGAACCGGAACCCGACGCGAACTGTCAACAGAACACGAACCCTAACCCTGACACTGACCCTGACCCTGATCCTGACCATGACCCTGACCCTAATCCTAACCCTAAACCCTAATACCTGACCCTGACCCCAAACCTAACCCTGACCCTGACCCTGACTCTAAACCCTAAACCCTGACCCTGACCCTGACCCTACCCTAACCCGAACCCTGACCGGAACCCGAACCCTAACCCTGACATGAATCTGAACCCGAACCCTAACCCTAACCCGAACCCGAATCCCTAACACGACCCCAAACCCGAACCCCTAACCCGAACCCTAACCCTAACCCGAACCCTAGCCCTAACCCGAACCCTAACCCGAACCCGAATCCTAACCAGAACTCTAACCCTAACCCTAACCATACCCGAAATATAACCCTAAACCTAACCCTAACCCGAACCCTAACCCTAACCCGTACCCTAACACGAACCCTAACCCAAAACCTAACCCTAACAGTAACCCTAACCCTAACCCTCTCCTAATCCTAACCCTTACCCTAACCCTTACTCGAACCCGAACCTGAAATGTAACCCGAACCCTAAACCTAACACTAACCCTAACCCTCAGCCTAACACGAACCTGAACCCGAATCCTAACCGTACCCCTACTCGAAACAGAACCCTAACCCAAACCCTAACCCTAAACCGAACCATAACCCTAACCAGAACCCTAGCCCTAACCCGAACCCTAACCTGAATCCTAACCCTAACACGAAACCTAACCCTAACCCTAACCCGAACCCTAACCTTAACATGAACCTGAACCCGAAACCTAACCCTAACCCTAACCCTAACACGAAAACTAACCCTAACCCTAAACCTAACCCTAACGTGAACCCTAACCCTAACCCTAACCCTAAACCAAACCCTAACCCTAACCCTAACAGTAACGCTAACGCGAACCCTAACCATAACCCTAACCCTAACCTTAACCCGAAACCGAACCCTAACCCAAACCCTAACCCTAACCCGAACCCTAACCCGAACCATAACCCTAACCCTAACCCTAAACCTGACCCTGACCCTTACCCTGACCCTAAACTCTAAACCCTGACCCTGACCCTGACCCTGACCCTAAACCGAACCCTGACCCGAACCTGAACACTAACCGTGATGCGAACTTGAACCCGAACCTGAACGCGAACCCCTAACCTGACCCCAAACCCGAACCCCTAACCCTAACCCTAACCCTAAACCTAACCCTAACCCGAACCCTAACCCGAACACCAATTCTAATCCTAACACTAACCCTAACCCTAACCGAAAACGAACCCGAACCCGAACCATAACCCAAACGCGAACGCTAACCCTAACCCGAACCCGAACCCTATCCCTAACCCTAAACTTAAACCCTAAAACCTCACCGTGACCCAAACACTAACCCTGATCCTGACTATGAACATGACCCTGACCCTAGACCCTAAACCCTGACGCTGACCCTGTCCCTAACCCAAACCCAAAACCTGACCTGAACCCTAACCCTAACCCTAACCCTAACCCTACCCGAACCCTAACCCTAAAACAAACCCTAACCGTAAACCTAACCCTAACCTGAAGCCGAAGCCTAACCCTAACCCTACCCGAACCCTAACCCTAAACCAAACCCTAAACCTAACCCTAACCCTACCCGAACCCTAACCCTAAAACAAACCCTAACCCTAAACCTAACCCGAACCCTAACCCTAACCCTCACCCGAATCCTACCCCAAACCCTAACCCTAACCCTAACCCTAACATGAACAGAAACCCGAAACCTAACCCTAACCCTAACCCTAACACGAACACTAAACCTAACCCTAACCCTAACCATAACGTGAACCCTAACCCTAACCCTAACCCTAAACCGAACCCTAACCCTAACCCGAACCCTCACCCTAACCCGAACTCTAACCCTAACCATAACCCCAACCCGAAACCTAACCCTAACAGTAACCCTAACCCGAAACCTAACACTAACCCGAACACTAACCCTAACCCTAATCCTCACCCTAACCCTAACCCTAACCCTAACCCTAACCCTAACCCTAACAGTAACCCTAACCCTAACCCTAACCCTAACCCTAACCCTAATCCTATACCAAACCCTAACCCTAAACCTAACCCTAACCCTAACCCGAACCGTAACCATAACCCTACCCTAACCTTAACCCGAAACCGAACGCTAACCGAAACCTGACCCGAACCAGAACACTAAACCTGACGCGAATTTGAACCCAAAACCTAACCCGAACCCGAACCCCGAACCCGAACCCCTAACCCTAACCCTAACCCTAACCCTACAAGAACCCTAACCCTAACCCTAAAACTAACCCGAACCCTGGCCGTAACTCAAACCCTAACCCAAACCCTAACCCTAACCCTAACCCTAACTCAAACCCTAACCCGAACCCTAACCCTAACCCGAACCCGAACCCTTCCCTAACCCTAACCCCTACCCGAACCCTAACCCTAACCCTCCCCGAACCCTAACCCTAACCCAAACCCTAACCCTAACCCGAACCCTAACCGTAACCCTAACCCTAACCCGTACCCTCACCCTAACCCTAATCCCTAAACACTGACCTTGACCCTAACCCTAACCCTGACACTGACCCTGACCCTAACCCTAACCCGAACCCTGACCGGAACCTGAAGCCTAACCCTGACGCGAACCTGACCCCGAACCCAAACCCCGAACCTGAACCCGAAACCAAACCCCTAACCCTAAGCCTAACCCTAACCCGAACCCTTACATGAACCCAAACCCTAATGCGAACCCTCACCCGAACCCTAACCCGAACCCTATCCCTAAACCCAACCCGAACCTGACCCGAACCCTAATCACGAAACCTAACCCTGAACCTGACCATGACCCTGACCCTAACCCTCACCCTAAACCCTCAAACCTGACCCTGAACCTAACCTTAAACCTGACCCTGACCCTGACCCTAAACCCTAAACCCTGACACTGACCCAGACCCTCACCCTAACCCGAACCCTGACCCGAACCTGAACACTAACCCTGACGCGAACATCAACCCAAAACCTAACCCGAACCCTAACCCGAACCCTAACCCTAACCCTAACCCTAACCCTAACCCTCACCCGAACCCTAACACGAACGCTAACCCTAACCCTGACTCTAACACTAACATTAAACTTAACCCTAACCAAAATCTGAGCCCTAACTCTAACCCTAACCGTATCCGAACCCGAACCCTAACCCAAACCCTAACCGTAACCCTAACCCGAACACTAAACCTAACCCTAACCCTAACCCTAACCCTATCCGAACCCTAACCCTAACCCAAACCCTAACCGTAACCCTAACCCTAACCCGAACACTAACCCTAACCCTAACCCTAACCCTAACCGTAACCCTAACCCTAACCCTAACACTAACCCTAACCATAATCGGAACCCGAACACTAACGCTAACCCGAACCCTAACCCTAACCCTAACGTGAACCCGAACCCGAATCCAAAACCTAACCCTAACCCGAACCCTAACCCGAACTCTAACCCTAACCCTAACCCTAACCCTAACCTAACCCTAACCCTAACCCGAAACCTAACCCTAACCCTAACCGTAACCCTAACCCGAACACTAACCCTAAACCGAATCGTAACCCTAACCCTAACCGTAACCCTAATCCTAACCCTAACCATAACCCGAACCCGAAACCTAACCCTAACCCTAACCCTAACCCTAACCCTAACGCTACCCGAACCCTAACCCTAAACCAAACCCTAACCCTAAGCCTAACCCTAACCCTAACCCTAACCCTAACTCAAACCCTAACCCGAACCCTAACCCGAACCCTAACCCTAACCCTAACCCTAACTTAACCCTAACCCGAACCCGAACGCTAACCCTAACCCTAACCCTAACCCGTACCCTAACCCGAACCCGAACCCTTACCCGAAACCTAACCCTAAACTGAACCGTAACCCTAACCCGAACCCTAGTCCTAAACCGAATGCTAACCCTAACCTGAACCCTAAAAGGACCCTAAACCTAACCCTAACCCTCAGCCTAACCCTAACCCGAACCCTAACCCTAACCAGAACCCTAACCCTAAGCTGAAACCTAACCCTAACCCGAACCCTAACCGTAACCCTAACCCTAACCCTAACCCTAAAACTAACCCGACCCTAACCCTAACCCTAACCCGAACCCTAACCATAACCCGTACCGTAACCCGAACCCAAACCCGAACCCTTACCCGAAACCTAACCCTAAGCCGAACCCTAACCCAAACACTAACCCTAACCCCATCCCTAACCCGAACCGGAACCCGACGCGAACTGTCAACAGAACACGAACCCTAACCCTGACACTGACCCTGACCCTGATCCTGACCATGACCCTGACCCTAATCCTAACCCTAAACCCTAATACCTGACCCTGACCCCAAACCTAACCCTGACCCTGACCCTGACTCTAAACCCTAAACCCTGACCCTGACCCTGACCCTACCCTAACCCGAACCCTGACCGGAACCCGAACCCTAACCCTGACATGAATCTGAACCCGAACCCTAACCCTAACCCGAACCCGAATCCCTAACACGACCCCAAACCCGAACCCCTAACCCGAACCCTAACCCTAACCTGAACCCTAGCCCTAACCCGAACCCTAACCCGAACCCGAATCCTAACCAGAACTCTAACCCTAACCCTAACCATACCCGAAATATAACCCTAAACCTAACCCTAACCCGAACCCTAACCCTAACCCGTACCCTAACACGAACCCTAACCCAAAACCTAACCCTAACAGTAACCCTAACCCTAACCCTCTCCTAATCCTAACCCTTACCCTAACCCTTACTCGAACCCGAACCTGAAATGTAACCCGAACCCTAAACCTAACACTAACCCTAACCCTCAGCCTAACACGAACCTGAACCCGAATCCTAACCGTACCCCTACTCGAAACAGAACCCTAACCCAAACCCTAACCCTAAACCGAACCATAACCCTAACCAGAACCCTAGCCCTAACCCGAACCCTAACCTGAATCCTAACCCTAACACGAAACCTAACCCTAACCCTAACCCGAACCCTAACCTTAACATGAACCTGAACCCGAAACCTAACCCTAACCCTAACCCTAACACGAAAACTAACCCTAACCCTAAACCTAACCCTAACGTGAACCCTAACCCTAACCCTAACCCTAAACCAAACCCTAACCCTAACCCTAACAGTAACGCTAACGCGAACCCTAACCATAACCCTACCTTAACCCGAAACCGAACCCTAACCCAAACCCTAACCCTAACCCGAACCCTAACCCGAACCATAACCCTAACCCTAACCCTAAACCTGACCCTGACCCTTACCCTGACCCTAAACTCTAAACCCTGACCCTGACCCTGACCCTGACCCTAAACCGAACCCTGACCCGAACCTGAACACTAACCGTGATGCGAACTTGAACCCGAACCTGAACGCGAACCCCTAACCTGACCCCAAACCCGAACCCCTAACCCTAACCCTAACCCTAAACCTAACCCTAACCCGAACCCTAACCCGAACACCAATTCTAACCCTAACACTAACCCTAACCCTAACCGAAAACGAACCCGAACCCGAACCATAACCCAAACGCGAACGCTAACCCTAACCCGAACCCGAACCCTATCCCTAACCCTAAACTTAAACCCTAAAACCTCACCGTGACCCAAACACTAACCCTGATCCTGACTATGAACATGACCCTGACCCTAGACCCTAAACCCTGACGCTGACCCTGTCCCTAACCCAAACCCAAAACCTGACCTGAACCCTAACCCTAACCCTAACCCTAACCCTACCCGAACCCTAACCCTAAAACAAACCCTAACCGTAAACCTAACCCTAACCTCAAGCCGAAGCCTAACCCTAACCCTACCCGAACCCTAACCCTAAACCAAACCCTAAACCTAACCCTAACCCTACCCGAACCCTAACCCTAAAACAAACCCTAACCCTAAACCTAACCCGAACCCTAACCCTAACCCTCACCCGAATCCTACCCCAAACCCTAACCCTAACCCTAACCCTAACATGAACAGAAACCCGAAACCTAACCCTAACCCTAACCCTAACACGAACACTAAACCTAACCCTAACCCTAACCATAACGTGAACCCTAACCCTAACCCTAACCCTAAACCGAACCCTAACCCTAACCCGAACCCTCACCCTAACCCGAACTCTAACCCTAACCATAACCCCAACCCGAAACCTAACCCTAACAGTAACCCTAACCCGAAACCTAACACTAACCCGAACACTAACCCTAACCCTAATCCTCACCCTAACCCTAACCCTAACCCTAACCCTAACCCTAACCCTAACAGTAACCCTAACCCTAACCCTAACCCTAACCCTAACCCTAATCCTATACCAAACCCTAACCCTAAACCTAACCCTAACCCTAACCCGAACCGTAACCATAACCCTACCCTAACCTTAACCCGAAACCGAACGCTAACCGAAACCTGACCCGAACCAGAACACTAAACCTGACGCGAATTTGAACCCAAAACCTAACCCGAACCCGAACCCCGAACCCGAACCCCTAACCCTAACCCTAACCCTAACCCTACAAGAACCCTAACCCTAACCCTAAAACTAACCCGAACCCTGGCCGTAACTCAAACCCTAACCCAAACCCTAACCCTAACCCTAACCCTAACTCAAACCCTAACCCGAACCCTAACCCTAACCCGAACCCGAACCCTTCCCTAACCCTAACCCCTACCCGAACCCTAACCCTAACCCTCCCCGAACCCTAACCCTAACCCAAACCCTAACCCTAACCCGAACCCTAACCGTAACCCTAACCCTAACCCGTACCCTCACCCTAACCCTAATCCCTAAACACTGACCTTGACCCTAACCCTAACCCTGACACTGACCCTGACCCTAACCCTAACCCGAACCCTGACCGGAACCTGAAGCCTAACCCTGACGCGAACCTGACCCCGAACCCAAACCCCGAACCTGAACCCGAAACCAAACCCCTAACCCTAAGCCTAACCCTAACCCGAACCCTTACATGAACCCAAACCCTAATGCGAACCCTCACCCGAACCCTAACCCGAACCCTATCCCTAAACCCAACCCGAACCTGACCCGAACCCTAATCACGAAACCTAACCCTGAACCTGACCATGACCCTGACCCTAACCCTCACCCTAAACCCTCAAACCTGACCCTGAACCTAACCTTAAACCTGACCCTGACCCTGACCCTAAACCCTAAACCCTGACACTGACCCAGACCCTCACCCTAACCCGAACCCTGACCCGAACCTGAACACTAACCCTGACGCGAACATCAACCCAAAACCTAACCCGAACCCTAACCCGAACCCTAACCCTAACCCTAACCCTAACCCTAACCCTCACCCGAACCCTAACACGAACGCTAACCCTAACCCTGACTCTAACACTAACATTAAACTTAACCCTAACCAAAATCTGAGCCCTAACTCTAACCCTAACCGTATCCGAACCCGAACCCTAACCCAAACCCTAACCGTAACCCTAACCCGAACACTAAACCTAACCCTAACCCTAACCCTAACCCTATCCGAACCCTAACCCTAACCCAAACCCTAACCGTAACCCTAACCCTAACCCGAACACTAACCCTAACCCTAACCCTAACCCTAACCGTAACCCTAACCCTAACCCTAACACTAAGCCTAACCATAATCGGAACCCGAACACTAACGCTAACCCGAACCCTAACCCTAACCCTAACGTGAACCCGAACCCGAATCCAAAACCTAACCCTAACCCGAACCCTAACCCGAACTCTAACCCTAACCCTAACCCTAACCCTAACCTAACCCTAACCCTAACCCGAAACCTAACCCTAACCCTAACCGTAACCCTAACCCGAACACTAACCCTAAACCGAATCGTAACCCTAACCCTAACCGTAACCCTAATCCTAACCCTAACCATAACCCGAACCCGAAACCTAACCCTAACCCTAACCCTAACCCTAACCCTAACGCTACCCGAACCCTAACCCTAAACCAAACCCTAACCCTAAGCCTAACCCTAACCCTAACCCTAACCCTAACTCAAACCCTAACCCGAACCCTAACCCGAACCCTAACCCTAACCCTAACCCTAACTTAACCCTAACCCGAACCCGAACGCTAACCCTAACCCTAACCCTAACCCGTACCCTAACCCGAACCCGAACCCTTACCCGAAACCTAACCCTAAACTGAACCGTAACCCTAACCCGAACCCTAGTCCTAAACCGAATGCTAACCCTAACCTGAACCCTAAAAGGACCCTAAACCTAACCCTAACCCTCAGCCTAACCCTAACCCGAACCCTAACCCTAACCAGAACCCTAACCCTAAGCTGAAACCTAACCCTAACCCGAACCCTAACCGTAACCCTAACCCTAACCCTAACCCTAAAACTAACCCGACCCTAACCCTAACCCTAACCCGAACCCTAACCATAACCCGTACCGTAACCCGAACCCAAACCCGAACCCTTACCCGAAACCTAACCCTAAGCCGAACCCTAACCCAAACACTAACCCTAACCCCATCCCTAACCCGAACCGGAACCCGACGCGAACTGTCAACAGAACACGAACCCTAACCCTGACACTGACCCTGACCCTGATCCTGACCATGACCCTGACCCTAATCCTAACCCTAAACCCTAATACCTGACCCTGACCCCAAACCTAACCCTGACCCTGACCCTGACTCTAAACCCTAAACCCTGACCCTGACCCTACCCTAACCCGAACCCTGACCGGAACCCGAACCCTAACCCTGACATGAATCTTAACCCGAACCCTAACCCTAACCCGAACCCGAATCCCTAACACGACCCCAAACCCGAACCCCTAACCCGAACCCTAACCCTAACCCGAACCCTAGCCCTAACCCGAACCCTAACCCGAACCCGAATCCTAACCAGAACTCTAACCCTAACCCTAACCATACCCGAAATATAACCCTAAACCTAACCCTAACCCGAACCCTAACCCTAACCCGTACCCTAACACGAACCCTAACCCAAAACCTAACCCTAACAGTAACCCTAACCCTAACCCTCTCCTAATCCTAACCCTTACCCTAACCCTTACTCGAACCCGAACCTGAAATGTAACCCGAACCCTAAACCTAACACTAACCCTAACCCTCAGCCTAACACGAACCTGAACCCGAATCCTAACCGTACCCCTACTCGAAACAGAACCCTAACCCAAACCCTAACCCTAAACCGAACCATAACCCTAACCAGAACCCTAGCCCTAACCCGAACCCTAACCTGAATCCTAACCCTAACACGAAACCTAACCCTAACCCTAACCCGAACCCTAACCTTAACATGAACCTGAACCCGAAACCTAACCCTAACCCTAACCCTAACACGAAAACTAACCCTAACCCTAAACCTAACCCTAACGTGAACCCTAACCCTAACCCTAACCCTAAACCAAACCCTAACCCTAACCCTAACAGTAACGCTAACGCGAACCCTAACCATAACCCTAACCCTAACCTTAACCCGAAACCGAACCCTAACCCAAACCCTAACCCTAACCCGAACCCTAACCCGAACCATAACCCTAACCCTAACCCTAAACCTGACCCTGACCCTTACCCTGACCCTAAACTCTAAACCCTGACCCTGACCCTGACCCTGACCCTAAACCGAACCCTGACCCGAACCTGAACACTAACCGTGATGCGAACTTGAACCCGAACCTGAACGCGAACCCCTAACCTGACCCCAAACCCGAACCCCTAACCCTAACCCTAACCCTAAACCTAACCCTAACCCGAACCCTAACCCGAACACCAATTCTAACCCTAACACTAACCCTAACCCTAACCGAAAACGAACCCGAACCCGAACCATAACCCAAACGCGAACGCTAACCCTAACCCGAACCCGAACCCTATCCCTAACCCTAAACTTAAACCCTAAAACCTCACCGTGACCCAAACACTAACCCTGATCCTGACTATGAACATGACCCTGACCCTAGACCCTAAACCCTGACGCTGACCCTGTCCCTAACCCAAACCCAAAACCTGACCTGAACCCTAACCCTAACCCTAACCCTAACCCTACCCGAACCCTAACCCTAAAACAAACCCTAACCGTAAACCTAACCCTAACCTCAAGCCGAAGCCTAACCCTAACCCTACCCGAACCCTAACCCTAAACCAAACCCTAAACCTAACCCTAACCCTACCCGAACCCTAACCCTAAAACAAACCCTAACCCTAAACCTAACCCGAACCCTAACCCTAACCCTCACCCGAATCCTACCCCAAACCCTAACCCTAACCCTAACCCTAACATGAACAGAAACCCGAAACCTAACCCTAACCCTAACCCTAACACGAACACTAAACCTAACCCTAACCCTAACCATAACGTGAACCCTAACCCTAACCCTAACCCTAAACCGAACCCTAACCCTAACCCGAACCCTCACCCTAACCCGAACTCTAACCCTAACCATAACCCCAACCCGAAACCTAACCCTAACAGTAACCCTAACCCGAAACCTAACACTAACCCGAACACTAACCCTAACCCTAATCCTCACCCTAACCCTAACCCTAACCCTAACCCTAACCCTAACCCTAACAGTAACCCTAACCCTAACCCTAACCCTAACCCTAACCCTAATCCTATACCAAACCCTAACCCTAAACCTAACCCTAACCCTAACCCGAACCGTAACCATAACCCTACCCTAACCTTAACCCGAAACCGAACGCTAACCGAAACCTGACCCGAACCAGAACACTAAACCTGACGCGAATTTGAACCCAAAACCTAACCCGAACCCGAACCCCGAACCCGAACCCCTAACCCTAACCCTAACCCTAACCCTACAAGAACCCTAACCCTAACCCTAAAACTAACCCGAACCCTGGCCGTAACTCAAACCCTAACCCAAACCCTAACCCTAACCCTAACCCTAACTCAAACCCTAACCCGAACCCTAACCCTAACCCGAACCCGAACCCTTCCCTAACCCTAACCCCTACCCGAACCCTAACCCTAACCCTCCCCGAACCCTAACCCTAACCCAAACCCTAACCCTAACCCGAACCCTAACCGTAACCCTAACCCTAACCCGTACCCTCACCCTAACCCTAATCCCTAAACACTGACCTTGACCCTAACCCTAACCCTGACACTGACCCTGACCCTAACCCTAACCCGAACCCTGACCGGAACCTGAAGCCTAACCCTGACGCGAACCTGACCCCGAACCCAAACCCCGAACCTGAACCCGAAACCAAACCCCTAACCCTAAGCCTAACCCTAACCCGAACCCTTACATGAACCCAAACCCTAATGCGAACCCTCACCCGAACCCTAACCCGAACCCTATCCCTAAACCCAACCCGAACCTGACCCGAACCCTAATCACGAAACCTAACCCTGAACCTGACCATGACCCTGACCCTAACCCTCACCCTAAACCCTCAAACCTGACCCTGAACCTAACCTTAAACCTGACCCTGACCCTGACCCTAAACCCTAAACCCTGACACTGACCCAGACCCTCACCCTAACCCGAACCCTGACCCGAACCTGAACACTAACCCTGATGCGAACATCAACCCAAAACCTAACCCGAACCCTAACCCGAACCCTAACCCTAACCCTAACCCTAACCCTAACCCTCACCCGAACCCTAACACGAACGCTAACCCTAACCCTGACTCTAACACTAACATTAAACTTAACCCTAACCAAAATCTGAGTCCTAACTCTAACCCTAACCGTATCCGAACCCGAACCCTAACCCAAACCCTAACCGTAACCCTAACCCGAACACTAAACCTAACCCTAACCCTAACCCTAACCCTATCCGAACCCTAACCCTAACCCAAACCCTAACCGTAACCCTAACCCTAACCCGAACACTAACCCTAACCCTAACCCTAACCCTAACCGTAACCCTAACCCTAACCCTAACACTAAGCCTAACCATAATCGGAACCCGAACACTAACGCTAACCCGAACCCTAACCCTAACCCTAACGTGAACCCGAACCCGAATCCAAAACCTAACCCTAACCCGAACCCTAACCCGAACTCTAACCCTAACCCTAACCCTAACCCTAACCTAACCCTAACCCTAACCCGAAACCTAACCCTAACCCTAACCGTAACCCTAACCCGAACACTAACCCTAAACCGAATCGTAACCCTAACCCTAACCGTAACCCTAATCCTAACCCTAACCATAACCCGAACCCGAAACCTAACCCTAACCCTAACCCTAACCCTAACCCTAACCCTAACGCTACCCGAACCCTAACCCTAAACCAAACCCTAACCCTAAGCCTAACCCTAACCCTAACCCTAACCCTAACTCAAACCCTAACCCGAACCCTAACCCGAACCCTAACCCTAACCCTAACCCTAACTTAACCCTAACCCGAACCCGAACGCTAACCCTAACCCTAACCCTAACCCGTACCCTAACCCGAACCCGAACCCTTACCCGAAACCTAACCCTAAACTGAACCGTAACCCTAACCCGAACCCTAGTCCTAAACCGAATGCTAACCCTAACCTGAACCCTAAAAGGACCCTAAACCTAACCCTAACCCTCAGCCTAACCCTAACCCGAACCCTAACCCTAACCAGAACCCTAACCCTAAGCTGAAACCTAACCCTAACCCGAACCCTAACCGTAACCCTAACCCTAACCCTAACCCTAAAACTAACCCGACCCTAACCCTAACCCTAACCCGAACCCTAACCATAACCCGTACCGTAACCCGAACCCAAACCCGAACCCTTACCCGAAACCTAACCCTAAGCCGAACCCTAACCCAAACACTAACCCTAACCCCATCCCTAACCCGAACCGGAACCCGACGCGAACTGTCAACAGAACACGAACCCTAACCCTGACACTGACCCTGACCCTGATCCTGACCATGACCCTGACCCTAATCCTAACCCTAAACCCTAATACCTGACCCTGACCCCAAACCTAACCCTGACCCTGACCCTGACTCTAAACCCTAAACCCTGACCCTGACCCTGACCCTACCCTAACCCGAACCCTGACCGGAACCCGAACCCTAACCCTGACATGAATCTGAACCCGAACCCTAACCCTAACCCGAACCCGAATCCCTAACACGACCCCAAACCCGAACCCCTAACCCGAACCCTAACCCTAACCCGAACCCTAGCCCTAACCCGAACCCTAACCCGAACCCGAATCCTAACCAGAACTCTAACCCTAACCCTAACCATACCCGAAATATAACCCTAAACCTAACCCTAACCCGAACCCTAACCCTAACCCGTACCCTAACACGAACCCTAACCCAAAACCTAACCCTAACAGTAACCCTAACCCTAACCCTCTCCTAATCCTAACCCTTACCCTAACCCTTACTCGAACCCGAACCTGAAATGTAACCCGAACCCTAAACCTAACACTAACCCTAACCCTCAGCCTAACACGAACCTGAACCCGAATCCTAACCGTACCCCTACTCGAAACAGAACCCTAACCCAAACCCTAACCCTAAACCGAACCATAACCCTAACCAGAACCCTAGCCCTAACCCGAACCCTAACCTGAATCCTAACCCTAACACGAAACCTAACCCTAACCCTAACCCGAACCCTAACCTTAACATGAACCTGAACCCGAAACCTAACCCTAACCCTAACCCTAACACGAAAACTAACCCTAACCCTAAACCTAACCCTAACGTGAACCCTAACCCTAACCCTAACCCTAAACCAAACCCTAACCCTAACCCTAACCGTAACGCTAACGCGAACCCTAACCATAACCCTAACCCTAACCTTAACCCGAAACCGAACCCTAACCCAAACCCTAACCCTAACCCGAACCCTAACCCGAACCATAACCCTAACCCTAACCCTAAACCTGACCCTGACCCTTACCCTGACCCTAAACTCTAAACCCTGACCCTGACCCTGACCCTGACCCTAAACCGAACCCTGACCTGAACCTGAACACTAACCGTGATGCGAACTTGAACCCGAACCTGAACGCGAACCCCTAACCTGACCCCAAACCCGAACCCCTAACCCTAACCCTAACCCTAAACCTAACCCTAACCCGAACCCTAACCCGAACACCAATTCTAACCCTAACACTAACCCTAACCCTAACCGAAAACGAACCTGAACCCGAACCATAACCCAAACGCGAACGCTAACCCTAACCCGAACCCGAACCCTATCCCTAACCCTAAACATAAACCCTAAAACCTCACCGTGACCCAAACACTAACCCTGATCCTGACTATGAACATGACCCTGACCCTAGACCCTAAACCCTGACGCTGACCCTGTCCCTAACCCAAACCCAAAACCTGACCTGAACCCTAACCCTAACCCTAACCCTAACCCTACCCGAACCCTAACCCTAAAACAAACCCTAACCGTAAACCTAACCCTAACCTGAAGCTGAACCCTAACCCAAACCCTACCCGAACCCTAACCCTAAACCAAACCCTAAACCTAACCCTAACCCTACCCGAACCCTAACCCTAAACCAAACCCTAACCCTAAACCTAACCCGAACCCTAACCCTAACCCTAACGTGAACCCGAACCCGAATCCAAAACCTAACCCTAACCCGAACCCTAACCCGAACTCTAACCCTAACCCTAACCCTAACCCTAACCTAACCCTAACCCGAACCCTAACCCTAACCCTAACCGTAACCCTAACCCGAACGCTAACCCTAAACCGAATCGTAACCCTAACTCTAACCGTAACCCTAATCCTAACCCTAACCATAACCCGAACCCGAAACCTAACCCTAACCCTAACCCTAACCCTAACCCTAACGCTACCCGAACCCTAACCCTAAACCAAACCCTAACCCTAACCCTAACCCTAACCCTAACCCAACCCCGAACCCAAATCGTAACCCTAACCCTAACCGTAACCCTAACCCTAACCCTAACCATAATCGGAATCCGAACCCTAACCCTAACCCGAACCCTAACCCTAACCCTAACGCGAACCCGAACCCGAATCCAAACCCTAACCCTAACCCGAACCCTAACCCGAACTCTAACCCTAACCCTAACCCTAACCCTAACCCTAAACTACCCTAACCCTAACCCGAACCCTAACCCTAACCCTAACCGTAACCCTAACCCAAACGCTAACCCTAACCCGAATCGTAACCTTAACCCTAACGGTAACCCTAACCCTAACCCTAACCATAACCCGAACCCGAAACTTAACCCTAACCCGAACCCTAACCCTAACCCGACCCTAACCATAACCCTATCCCTAACCGGAAACCTAACCCTAACCCTAACCCGAACGCGAAACCGAACCCTAAACCTAACCCTAACCCTAACCCTAACCCGACCCTAACCATAACCCTATCCCTAACCAGAAACCTAACCCTAACCCTAACCCGAACCCGTAACCGAACCCTAACCCTAACCCTAACCCTAACCCTAAACCGAACCCGAAACCTAACCCTAACCCTAACCCTAACCCTGATCCGAACCCTAACCCTAACCCTAACATGAACCCTAACTCTAAACCTAACCCGAACCCGAAGCCAAACACTAACCATAACCCAAACGATACCCGAACCCGAACCCTAAACCAAAACCGATCCCGCACCCTAACCCTAACCCGAAACCTAACCCTAACCCTAACCATAACCGGAACCCTAACCCTGACTCGAACCCTAACGCTAACCCTATCCCTAACCTGAAACCTAATCGTAACCCTAACCCGAACACTAACCCTAACCCTAACCGTACCCCTAACCCGAATGCTAACCCTAACCCGAACCCTAACCCTAAGCCGACCCTAACCCTAACCCTATCCCTAACCGGAAACCTAAACCTAACCCTAACCCGAACCCTTACCCTAACCCTAACCCTAACCCTAACCCTAACCCTAATCCGAACACTAACCCTAAACCTAACCCTAACCCTAACTCTAAACCTAACCCGAACCCGAAGCCAAACACTAACCATAACCCAAACGATACCCGAACCCGAACCCTAAACCAAAACCGATCCCGCAACCTAACCCTAACCCGAAACCTAACCCTAACCCTAACCCTAACCCTATCCCTAACCGGAAACCTAACCCTAACCCTAACCCGAACCCTAACCCTAAACCTAACCCAAAACCGAACCCGAACCCTAACCCTAACCGTAACCCTAACCCGAACACTAAACCTAACCCGACCCTAACCCTAACCCTATCCCTAACCTGAAACCTAACCCTAACCCGAACCCGAACCTGAACAATAACCCTAACCCTAACCCTAACCCTAACACGAACCCAAACCCGAACCCGAACCCAAAATCTAACGCTAACCCGAACGCTAACCCAAACCCGAACCCTAACCCAAATCCTAACCCTAAACTTAACCCTAAAACGAACCCGAACCCTAAACCGAACCCTAACCCTAACCCTAACCCTAACCCTAACCCTAAACCTAACCCAAAACCGAACCCGAACCCTAACCCTAACCGTAACCCTAAGCCGAACACTAAACCTAACCCGACCCTAGCCCTAACCCTATGCCTAACCTGAAACCTAACCCTAACCCTAACCCGAACCCGAACACTAACCCTAACCCTAAAACATAACCCGAACCCTAACCCTAACCCGAACCCTAACCCTAACCCTGATCCTAATGAGAACCCGAACCTGAATCCAAACCCTAACCCTAACCCAAACCCTAACCCGAACCCTAACCCTAAGCCTAACCCGAACCCTAACCCGACCCGAACCCGAACCGTAACCCTAACCCTAATCCTAACCCTAACCTGAACCCTAACCCTAACCCTAACTCTTACCCTAAGCCTAACCAGAACCCGAACCCTAACCCTACCCGTAACCCTAACCCGAACACTAAACCTAACCTGACCCTAACCCTAACCCTATCCCTAACCTGAAACCTAACCCTAACCCTAACCCTAACCCGAACCCAAACCCTAACCCTAACCCTAACCCTAACACGAACCCTAACCCTAACCCTAACCCGAACCCTAAACCGAAACCGAACCTGAACCCTAACCCTAACCCTAACCCTAACCAGAACCCTAACCCTAACCCTAACCCTTACCCTAACCCTAACCCGAACCCGAACCCGACCCCTAACCCGAAACCGAACCCGAACCCTAACCCGAACCCTAACACGAACCCTAACCCGAACCCTAACCCGAAACCGAACCCGAACCCTAACCCTAACCCTAACCCGAACCCGAACCCTAACCCTAACCCTAACCCTTACCCTAACCCTAACCCGAACCCGAACCCGACCCCTAACCCGAAACCGAACCCGAACCCTAACCCTAACCCTAACCCGAACCCTAAACCTAACCCGAAACCTAACCCGAACCCGAACCCTAACCCGAACCCGAACCCGAACCCTAACCCGACCCCTAACCCGAAACCGAACCCGAACCCTAACCCTAACCCTAACCCTAACCCTAACCCTAACCCTAACCCTAAACCGAACCCTAACCCTAACCGTAACCCGAACCCTAACGCTAAACCGAACCCTAACCCGAACCCGAACCCGAACCCTAACCCGAACCCTTACCCTAACCCTAACCCGAACACTAACCCGAGCCTGAACCCGAACCCGAACCCGAACCCTAATCCTAACCCGAACCCGAACCCGAATCCATACTCGAAAGCGAAACCAATACCGAACCAGAACCCGAACCAGAACCCTAACCCCTAACCCGAACCCGAACCCGAATCCATAACTGAAAGCGAAACCGATACCGAAACCGAACCGTAACTGAAACCGAACCCTACCCGAACCCGAACCCGAACCCTACCCGAACCCGAACCTGAAACCTACCCGAACCAGAACCAGAACCAGAACCCAAACCCCTAACCCGAACCCGAACCCGAAACCCATAATTGTTTGTGCCAATGTAAAGAAAATGCCATACGCTTATCTGTAAGAAACAACAGTGCCCTGGAACAGTCTGAGCCTTAATATCAGCACTGTGCTTTTGGGAGCGGGAGTTAAAGCGGAGGCAAACAGCACTAAGACACATTTGGCAAAAATCGCGTTCCAATGAATAATATTTTCTTCCCTTTCAAACCCAAACGTAAGTGGTTGTGGCCAGATAAATAAATGCCACACCCTTATGTGTAAGAAACAACAGTGCCCAGGAACGGGTTTCTACGTGAAGAAAATATTTCTCATTGGAACTCCGCTTTTTTACTTTACCTTCCACAACCCCTTGTGATAGGGTTTCCACGTTAAGAAAATCGTTTTCATTGGAAGCCGGTTTTTCCCAAATGTGTCTAAGTGCTGTATTCCTCGGGTTTCACTCATGCTACCAAAAGCACAGTGATGATGTTAGGGCTTAGACTGTTCCTGGGTAATGTTGTTTCTTACACATAAGGGTGTGGCATTTTCTTTACATTGCCACAACCACATATGATAGGGTTTCAACATGAACAAAATATTTTTCGTTGGAAGCGGTTTTTTGTCAAATGTGTCTCAATACCGTGTTGTTTGGGATTAACTAATGCTACCGAAATCACTATGATGATGTGAGGGCTCAGACCGATCCTGGAAACTTGTTTCTTACAGATAAGCGTATGGCATTTTCTTTACATTGGCACAAACAATTATGATAGAGTTTGCAAAAGAGAAAATTTATTTCATTGAAAGGCGGTTTTTGCCAAATTTTCTCAGCTGTTTGCCTCGGTTTTAACTCATGATACCAAAAGAACAGTGATGATCTTAGGGCTCAGACCGTCCATGGGACCAGTTATTTCTTACAAATAAGCATATGGCACATCCTTTACCTTGCCACAACAAATTAAGATAGAGTTTGCACATCAAGAAATATTTTTCATTTGAACCCGTTTCTGCCAAATATGTCTCAGTACTATGTCCTCAGCACTTGGGAGGATGTCTGCACGTGGAGAAAGACTTTTTCGTGGGAAGCCGGCTTTTGTCAAACGGGTCCCAGTGCTGTGCTCCTCTCTTTTCACTCCTGCTGCCAGAAGCCCAGTGAGGATGGGAGGGCTTAGAACATGGCTGGGCACTATGGTTTCTTCCAGAGTCGTGGATGGCATTTGCTTTACCTTGCCACAACCACTTGTGAGAGGGTCTGCACCTCAGGAAAACTGTTTCCGTGGGAAGCCGGCTTTTGGCCAAACGGGTCTCAGGGCCGTGGGCCTCGGGTGTCCCTCCGGCTCCCCAAAGCACAGAGACGAGGTGAGGGGCTTAGACCATGCCTGGGCCATGTTGTCTCTTCCACCTTGGTGTGTGGCATTTTGTTGACCTGGCTACCCCGACTTGGGATAGGTTTTCCACAGCAAGAGCATATTGTTCGTCGGAAGCCGTTTGGGCCCCAGGGGTCTCCGGGCTGTGTTCGTTGGGGTTGAACTCCTGCTAGCAAAACCGCCGGGATGAGGGAAGGGCTCAGACTGTGCCTGGGCCCTGTGGTCTCTTCCAGGTCAGTGTATGGCATTTCCTTCACCTTGCCACAGGCACTGGGGAGCATGTCTGCACGTGGAGAAGGACTTCCTCGTGGGAAGCCAGTTTCTCTCAAAGGGTCCCAGTGCTGTGCTCCTCTCTTTTCACTCCTGCTGCCAGAAGCCCAGGGAGGATGGGAGGGCTTAGAACATGGCTGGGCACTGGGTTTTCTTCCAGAGAAGGGGATGGCATTTGCTTTCCCTTGCCTCCACCCCTTGGGATAGGGTCTGCACCTCAGGAAAGCTGTTTCCTAGGGAATTCGGCTTTCTGCCCAACGGGCCTCAGGGCTGTGGGCCTCGGGGGTCCCTCCGGCTCCCCAAAGCACAAAGAGGAGGTGAGGTACTTAGACCATGCCTGAGCCGTGTTGTTTCTTCTGCCTGGGTGTGTGGCATTTTGTTGAGCTGGCTACTCCCATTTGCATATGTTTTCCACAGCAAGCACCTATTGTTCCTCAGAAGCAGTTTTTGCCCCAGGGGTCTCAGGGCAGTGTTCCTTGGGCTTGAACTCCTGCTAGCTAAACTGCTGGGATGAGGGAAGGGCTCAGACTGTGCCTGGGCCCTGTGGTCTCTTCCAGGTCAGTGTATGGTATTTCCTTCACCTTGCCACAGGCACTGGGGAGCATGTCTGCACGTGGAGAAGGACTTCCTCGTGGAAGCCGGTTTCTGTCAAAGCGTCCCAGTGCTGTCCTCCTCTCTTTTCACTCCTGCTGCTAGAAGCCCAGGGAGGACGGGAGGGCTTAGAACATGGCTGGGCACTGGGGTTTCTTCCAGAGAAGGAGATGGCATTTTTTTCCCTTGCCACCACCCCTTGGGATAGGGTCTGCACCTCAGGAAAGCTGTTTCCGTGGGAAGCCGGCTTTTTGCAAAGGGTTCTCAGGGCCGTGGGCCTCGGCTGTCCCTCCGGCTCCCCACAGCACAGGGAGGAGGTGAGGGGCTTAGACCATGCCTGGGCAATGTTGTTTCTTACACCTGGGTGTGTGGCATTTTATTGACCTGGCTACCCCCACTTGGGATAGGTTTTCAACAGCAAGCGCCTTTGTTCGTCCAAAGCCGTTTTTGCCTCAGGGGTCTCCCGGCTGTGTTCCTTGGGGTTGAACTCCTGCTAGCAAAACCGCCGGGATGAGGGAAGGGCTCAGACTGTGCCTGGGCCCTGTGGTCTCTTCCAGGTCAGTGTATGGCATTTCCTTCCCCTTGCCACAGACACTGGGGAGCATGTCTGCACGTGGAGAAGGACTTCCTTGGGGGAAGCCGGTTTCTGTCAAACGGGTCCCAGTGCTGTGCTCCTCTCTTTTCACTCCTGCTGCCAGAAGCCCAGGGAGGAGGGGAGGGCTTAGAACATGGCTGGGCACTGGGGTTTCTTCCAGAGAAGGAGATGGCATTTTTTTCCCTTGCCACCACCCCTTGGGATAGGGTCTGCACCTCAGGAAAGCTTTTCCGTGGTAGGCCGGCTTTCTGCCCAACGGGCCTCAGGGCCGTGTGCCTCGGGGGTCCCTCCTGCTCCCCAAAGCACAGAGACGAGGTAGGGGCTTAGACCATGCTTGGGCCATGTTGCCTCTTCCACCTTGGTGTGTGGAATTTGTTGACCTGGCTACACCCACTTGGGATAGGTTTTACACAGCAAGAGCATATTGTTCGTCGGAAGCCGTTTGGGCCCCAGCGGGTCTCCGGGCTGTGTTCGTTGGGGTTGAACTCCTGCTAGCAAAACCGCCGGGATGAGGGAAAGGCTCAGACTGTGCCTGGGCCCTGTGGCCTCTTCCAGGTCAGTGTATGGCATTTCCTTCACCTTCCCACAGGCACTGGGGAGCATGTCTGCACGTGGAGAAGGACTTCCTCGTGGGAAGCCGGTTTCTGTCAAAGGGTCCCAGTGCTGTGTTCCTCTCTTTTCACTCCTGCTGCCAGAAGCCCAGGTAGGAGGGGAGGGCTTAGAACATGGCTGGGCACTGGGGTTTCTTCCAGAGAAGGGGATGGCATTTGCTTTCATTGCCACCACCCCTTGGGATAAGGTCTGCACCTCATGAAAATTGTTTCGGTGGGAAGCCGGCTTTCTGCCCTCCGGGCCTTAGGACCGTGGGCCTCGGGGGTCCCTCCGTCTCCCCAAAGCACAGGGACGAGGTGAGGGGCTTAGACCATGCCTGGGCCATGTTGTTTCTTCCACCTGGGTGTGTGGCATTTTGTTGACCTGGCTACCCCCACTTGGGATAGGTTTTCCACAGCAAGAGCGTATTGTTCCTCGGAAGCCGTTTGGGCCACAGCGGGTCTCCGGGCTGTGTTCCTGGGGTTGAACTCCTGCTAGCAAAACCGCCGGGATGAGGGAAAGGCTCAGACTGTGCCTGGGCACTGTGGTTTCTTCCAGGTCAGTGTATGGCATTTCCTTCACCTTGCCACAGACACTGGGGAGCATGTCTACACGTGGTGAAGGACTTCCTCGTGGGAAGCCGGTTTCTGTCAAACGGGTCCCAGTGCTCTGCTCCTCTCTTTTCACTCCTGCTGCCAGAAGCCCAGGGAGGATGGGAGGGCTTAGAACATGGCTGGGCACTGGGGTTTCTTCCAGAGGAGGGGATGGCATTTGCTTTCCCTTGCCACCACTCCTTGGGATAGGGTGTACACCTCATGAAATCTGTTTCCGTGGGAAGCCGGCTTTCTGCCCAACGGGCCTCAGGGCCGTGGGCCTCGGGGGTCCCTCCGGCTCCCCAAAGCACAGAGACGAGGTGAGGGGCTTAGACCATGCCAGGGCAATGTTGTTTCTTCCACCTGGTGTGTGGCATTTTGTTGACCTGGCTACCCCCACTTGGGATAGGTTTTCCACAGCAAGAGCATATTGTTCGTCGGAAGCCGTTTGGGCCACAGGGGGTCTCCGGGCTGTGTTCCTTGGGGTTGAACTCCTGCTAGCAAAACCGCCGGGATGAGGGAAGGGCTCAGAGTGTTCCTGGGCCCTGTGGTCTCTTCCAGGTTAGTGTATGGCATTTCTTTCACCTTACCACAGGCACTGGGGAGCATGTCTGCATGTGGAGAAGGACTTTTCGTGGGAAGCCGGTTTCTGTCAAAGGGTCCCAGTGCTGTGCTCCTCTCTTTTCACTCCTGCTGCCAGAAGCCCAGGGAGGAGTGGAGGGCTTAGAACATCCCTGGGCACTGGGGTTTCTTTCAGAGAAGGGGATGGCATTTGCTTTCCCTTGCCACCACCCCTTGCGATAGGGGCTGCACCTCAGGAAAGCTGTTTCCGTGGGAAGCCGGCTTTCTGCCCAACGGTCCTCAGGGCTGTGGGCCTCGGGGGTCCCTCCGGCTCCCCAAAGCACAAAGAGGAGGTGAGGTACTTAGACCATGCCTGAGCCATGTTGTTTCTTCTGCCTGGGTGTGTGGCATTTTGTTGAGCTGGCTACTCCCATTTGCATATGTTTTCCACAGCAAGCACCTATTGTTCCTCAGAAGCAGTTTTTGCCCCAGGGGTCTCAGGGCAGTGTTCCTTGGGCTTGAACTCCTGCTAGCTAAACTGCTGGGATGAGGGAAGGGCTCAGACTGTGCCTGGGCCCTGTGGTCTCTTCCAGGTCAGTGTATGGTATTTCCTTCACCTTGCCACAGGCACTGGGGAGCATGTCTGCACGTGGAGAAGGACTTCCTCGTGGAAGCCGGTTTCTGTCAAAGCGTCCCAGTGCTGTCCTCCTCTCTTTTCACTCCTGCTGCTAGAAGCCCAGGGAGGACAGGAGGGCTTAGAACATGGCTGGGCACTGGGGTTTCTTCCAGAGAAGGAGATGGCATTTTTTTCCCTTGCCACCACCCCTTGGGATAGGGTCTGCACCTCAGGAAAGCTGTTTCCGTGGGAAGCCGGCTTTTTGCAAAGGGTTCTCAGGGCCGTGGGCCTCGGCTGTCCCTCCGGCTCCCCACAGCACAGGGAGGAGGTGAGGGGCTTAGACCATGCCTGGGCAATGTTGTTTCTTACACCTGGGTGTGTGGCATTTTATTGACCTGGCTACCCCCACTTGGGATAGGTTTTCAACAGCAAGCGCCTTTGTTCGTCCGAAGCCGTTTTTGCCTCAGGGGTCTCCCGGCTGTGTTCCTTGGGGTTGAACTCCTGCTAGCAAAACCGCCGGGATGAGGGAAGGGCTCAGACTGTGCCTGGGCCCTGTGGTCTCTTCCAGGTCAGTGTATGGCATTTCCTTCCCCTTGCCACAGACACTGGGGAGCATGTCTGCACGTGGAGAAGGACTTCCTGGGGGAAGCCGGTTTCTGTCAAACGGGTCCCAGTGCTGTGCTCCTCTCTTTTCACTCCTGCTGCCAGAAGCCCAGGGAGGAGGGGAGGGCTTAGAACATGGCTGGGCACTGGGGTTTCTTCCAGAGAAGGAGATGGCATTTTTTTCCCTTACCACCACCCCTTGGGATAGGGTCTGCACCTCAGGAAAGCTTTTCCGTGGTAGGCCGGCTTTCTGCCCAACGGGCCTCAGGGCCGTGTGCCTCGGGGGTCCCTCCTGCTCCCCAAAGCACAGAGACGAGGTAGGGGCTTAGACCATGCTTGGGCCATGTTGCCTCTTCCACCTTGGTGTGTGGAATTTGTTGACCTGGCTACACCCACTTGGGATAGGTTTTACACAGCAAGAGCATATTGTTCGTCGGAAGCCGTTTGGGCCCCAGCGGGTCTCCGGGCTGTGTTCGTTGGGGTTGAACTCCTGCTAGCAAAACCGCCGGGATGAGGGAAAGGCTCAGACTGTGCCTGGGCCCTGTGGCCTCTTCCAGGTCAGTGTATGGCATTTCCTTCACCTTCCCACAGGCACTGGGGAGCATGTCTGCACGTGGAGAAGGACTTCCTCGTGGGAAGCCGGTTTCTGTCAAAGGGTCCCAGTGCTGTGTTCCTCTCTTTTCACTCCTGCTGCCAGAAGCCCAGGGAGGAGGGGAGGGCTTAGAACATGGCTGGGCACTGGGGTTTCTTCCAGAGAAGGGGATGGCATTTGCTTTCATTGCCACCACCCCTTGGGATAAGGTCTGAACCTCATGAAAATTGTTTCGGTGGGAAGCCGGCTTTCTGCCCTCCGGGCCTTAGGACCGTGGGCCTCGGGGGTCCCTCCGTCTCCCCAAATCACAGGGACGAGGTTAGGGGCTTAGACCATGCCTGGGCCATGTTGTTTCTTCCACCTGGGTGTGTGGCATTTTGTTGACCTGGCTACCCCCACTTGGGATAGGTTTTCCACAGCAAGAGCGTATTGTTCCTCGGAAGCCGTTTGGGCCACAGCGGGTCTCCGGGCTGTGTTCTTTGGGGTTGAACTCCTGCTAGCAAAACCGCCGGGATGAGGGAAAGGCTCAGACTGTGCCTGGGCCCTGTGGTCTCTTCCAGGTCAGTGTATGGCATTTCCTTCACCTTGCCACAGACACTGGGGAGCATGTCTGCACGTGGTGAAGGACTTCTTCATGGGAAGCCAGTTTCTGTAAAACGGGTCCCAGTGCTGTGCTCCTCTCTTTTCACTCCTGCTGCCAGAAGCCCAGGGAGGAGCGGAGGGCTTAGAACATGGCTGGGCACTGGGGTTTCTTCCAGAAAAGTGGAGGGCATTTGCATTACTTTGCCACAACCACTTGGGATAGGGTGTGCACCTCAGGAGAACTGTTTCCGTGGGAAGCCGGCTTTTTGCAAAGGGGTCTCAGGACCGTGGGCCTCGGGTGTCCTTCCGGCTCCCCAAAGCACAGGGACGAGGTGAGGGGCTTAGACCGTGCCTGGGCAATGTTGTTTCTCACATCTGTGTGTGTGGCATTTTGTTGACCTGGCTACCCCCACTTGGGATAGGTTTTCCACAGCAAGCACCTATTGTTCGTCGGAAGCCGTTTTTGCCCCAGGGGTCTCCGGGCTGTGTTCGTTGAGTTTGAACTCCTGCTAGCAAAACCGCCGGGATGAGGGAAGGGTTCAGACTGTGCCTGGGCCCTGTGGTCTCTTCCAGGTCAGTGTATGGCATTTCCTTCCCCTTGCCACAGGCACCTGGGAGCATGTCTGCACGTGGAGAAAGACTTTCCCGTGGGAAGCCGGTTTTTGTCAAACGGGTCCCAGTGCTCTGCTCCTCTCTTTTCACTCCTGCTGCCAGAAGCCCAGGGAGGATGGGAGGGCTTAGAACATGGCTGGGCACTGGGGTTTCTTCCAGAGAAGTGGAGGGCATTTGCATTACCTTGCCACAACCACTTGGGATAGGGTGTGCACCTCAGGAAAACTGTTTCCGTGGGAAGCCGGCTTTCTGACCAACGGGCCTCAGGGCCGTGGGCCTTGGGGGGTCCCTCCGGCTCCCCAAAGCACAGGGACGAAGTGAGGGGCTTACACCATGCCTGGGCCATGTTGTTGCTTCCACCTGGGTGTGTGGCATTTTGTTGACCTGGCTACCCCCACTTGGATTAGGTTTTCCACAGCAAGAGCATATTGTTCGTCGGAAGCCGTTTGGGCTCCAGCGGGTGTCCGGGCTGTGTTCGTTGGGGTTGAACTCCTGCCAGCAAAACCGCCGGGATGAGGGAAAGGCTCAGACTGTGCCTGGGCCCTGTGGCCTCTTCCAGGTCAGTGTATGGCATTTCCTTCCCCTTGCCACAGGCACAGGGGAGCATGTCTGCCCCTGCTGAAGGACTTCCTCGTGGGAAGACGGTTTCTGTCAAACGTGTCCCAGTGCTGTGCTCCTCTCTTTTCACTCCTGCTGCCAGAAGCCCAGGGAGGATGGGAGGGCTTAGAACATGGCTGGGCACTGGGGTTTCTTCCAGAGAAGGAGATGGCATTTTTTTCCCTTGCCACCACCCCTTGGGATAGGGTCTACACCTCAGGAAAGATTTTCCATGGTAGGCCGGCTTTCTGCCCAACGGGCCTCAGGGCCGTGTGCCTCGGGGGTCCCTCCGGCTTCCCAAAGCACAGAGACGAGGTAGGGGCTTAGACCATGCTTGGGCCATGTTGTCTCTTCCACCTTGGTGTGTGGCATTTTGTTGACCTGGCTACACCCACTTGGGATAGGTTTTTCACAGCAAGAGCATATTGTTCGTCGGAAGCCGTTTTTGCCCCAGGGGTCTCCGGGCTGTGTTCGTTGGGGTTGAACTCCTGCTAGCAAAACCGCCGGGATGAGGGAAAGTCTCAGACTGAGCCTGGGCCCTGTGGCCTCTTCCAGGTCGGTGTATGGCATTTCCTTCACCTTGCCACAGGCACCTGGGAGCATGTGTGCACGTGGTGAAGGACTTCCTCGTGGGAAGCCGGTTTTTGTCAACGGGTCCCAGTGCTGTGCTACTCCCTTTCACTCCTGATGCCAGAAGCCCAGTGAGGATGGGAGGGCTTAGAACATGGCTGGGCACTGTGGTTTCTTCCAGAGAAGTGGATGGCATTTGCTTTACCTTGCCACAACCACTTGTGAGAGGGTCTGCACCTCAGGAAAACTGTTTCCGTGGGAAGCCGGCTTTTGGCCAAACGGGTCTCACGGCCATGGTCCCCGGGTGTCCCTCGGGCTCCCCACAGCACAGGGACGAGGAGAGGGGCTTAGACCATGCCTGGGCAATATTGTTTCGTACACCTGGGCGTGAGGCATTTTGTTTACCTGGCTACACCCACTTTGCATAGGTTTTCCACAGCAAGAGCATATTGCTCGTCGGAAGCCGTTTTTGCCCCAGGGGTCTCTGAGCTGTGTTCGTTGGGCTTGAACTCCTGCTAGCAAAACCGCCGGGATGAGGGAAGGGCTCACACTGTGCCTGGGCCCTGTGGTCTCTTACAGGTCAGTGTATGGCATTTCCTTCACCTTGCCACAGGCACCTGGGAGCATGTCTGCACGTGGAAAGACTTTGCCGTGGGAAGCCGTTTTTTGTCAAACGGGTCCCAGTGCTGTGCTCCTCTCTTTTCACTCCTGCTGCCAGAAGCCCAGGGAGGATGGGAGGGTTTAGCACATGGGTGGGCACTGTGGTTTCTTCCAGAGAAGTGGATGGCATTTGCTTTACCTTGCCACAACCACTTGTGAGAGAGTCTGCACCTCAGGAAAACTGTTTCCGTGGGAAGCCGGCTTTTGGCCAAACGGGTCGCAGGCCCGTGGGCCTCGGGTGCCCCTCCAGCTCCCCAAAGCACAGGGACGAGGTGAGGGGCTTAGACCATCCTGGGCAATGTTGTTTCGTCCACCTAGGTGTGTGGCATTTTTTTACCTGGCTACCCCCACTTGGGATAGGTTTTCCAGAGCAAGAGCAAATTGCTCGTCGGAAGCCGTATTTGTCCCAGGGGTCTCCGGGCTGTGTTCCTTGGGGTTGAATTCCTGCTAGCAAAACCGCCGGGATGAGGGAAGGGCTCAGCTGTGCCTGGGCCATGTGGTCTCTTGCAGGTCAGTGTATGGCATTTCCTTCACCTTGCCACAGGCACTTGGGAGCATGTCTGCACGTGGAGAAAGACTTTGCCGCGGGAAGCCGGTTTTTGTCAAACGGGTCCCAGTGCTGTGCTCCTCTCTTTTCACTCCTGCTGCCAGAAGCCCAGTGAGGATGGGAGGGCTTAGAACATGGCTGGGCACTGTGGTTTCTTCCAGAGAAGTGGATGGCATTTGCTTTACCTTGCCACAACCACTTGTGAGAGGGTCTGCACCTCAGGAAAACTGTTTCCGTGGGAAGCCGGCTTTTGGCCAAATGGGTCTCAGGGCCATGGGCCTCGGGTGTCCCTCTGGTTCCCGAAAGCACAGGGACAAGGTGAGGGGCTTAGACCATTCCTGGGCAATGTTGTTTCTTACACCTGGGTGTGTGGCATTTGGTTTGCTGACTACCCCCACTTTGCATAGGTTTTCCACAGCAAGCAACTATTGTTCCTTGGAAGCCGTTTTTGCCCCAGGGGTTTCCGGATTGTGTTCCTTGGGGTTGAACTCCTGCTAGCAAAACCACCGGGATGAGGGAAGAGCTCAGACTGTGCCTGGGCACTGTGGTCTCTTCCAGGTCAGTGTATGGCATTTCCTTCCCCTTGCCACAGGCACCTGGGAGCACGTCTGCACGTGGAGAAAGACTTTCCCGTGGGAAGCCGGTTTTTATCAAACGGGTCCCAGTGCTCTGCTCCTCTCTTTTCACTCCTGCTGCCAGAAGCACAGGGAGGATGGGAGGGCTTAGAACATGGCTGGGCACTGTGGTTTCTTCCAGAGAAGTGGAGGGCATTTGCATTACCTTGCCACAACCACTTGGGATACGGTCTGCACCTAAGGAAAACTGTTTCCGTGGGAAGCCGGCTTTTTGCAAAGGGGTCTCAGGGCCGTGGGCCTCGGCTGTCCCTCTGGCTCCCCAAAGCACAGGGACAAGGTGAGGGGCTTAGACCATGCCTGGGCAATGTTGGTTCTTACATCTGGGTGTGTGGCATTTTGTTGACCTGGCTACCCCCACTTGGGATAGGTTTTCCACAGCAAGCACCTATTGTTCGTCGGAAGCCTCTTTTGCCCCAGGGGTCTCCGGGCTGTGTTCGTTGGGGTTGAACTCATGCTAGCAAAACCGCCGGGATGAGGGAAGGGTTCAGACTGTGCCTGGGCACTGTGGTCTCTTCCAGGTCAGTGTATGGCATTTCCTTCCCCTTGCCTCAGGCACCTGGGAGCATGTCTGCACGTGGAGAAAGACTTTCCCGTGGGAAGCCGGTTTTTGTCAAACGGGTCCCAGTGCTCTGCTCCTCTATTTTCACTCCTGCTGCCAGAAGCCCAGTGAGGATGGGAGTGCTTAGAAAATGGCTGGGCACTCT
>NW_028273639.1:672500-790000 GCF_024610735.1 Ursus americanus
CTGACCCTGACCCTAATCCCTAAACCCTGACCCTGATCCTAACCCTAACCCGAACCCTAATCCTAACCAGAACCCTAACCCTAAGCTGAAACCTAACCCTAACCCGAACCCTAACCGTAACCCTAACCCTAACCCTAAACCTAAAACTAACCCGACCCTAACCCTAACCCTAACCCGAACCCTAACCATAACCCGTACCGTAACCCGAACCCGAACCCGAACCCTTACCCGAAACCTAACCCTAAGCCGAACCCTAACCCGAACACTAACCCTAACCCCATCCCTAACCCGAACCGGAACCCGACGCGAACTGTCAACCGAACACGAACCCTAACCCTAACCCTGACACTGACCCTGACCCTGATCCTGACCATGACCCTGACCCTAATCCTAACCCTAAACCCTAATACCTGACCCTGACCCCAAACCTAACCCTGACCCTGACCCTGACTCTAAACCCTAAACCCTGACCCTGACCCTGACCCTACCCTAACCCGAACCCTGACCCGAACCTGAACACTAACCCTGACGCGAACATCAACCCGAAACCTAACCCGAACCCTAACCCGAACCCTAACCCTAACCCTAACCCTAACCCTAACCCTCACCCGAACCCTAACACGAACGCTAACTCTAACCCTGACTCTAACAATAACATTAAACTTAACCCTAACCCGAATCTGAGCCCTAACTCTAACCCTAACCCTATCCGAACCCTAACCCTAACCCAAACCCTAACCGTAACCCTAACCCGAACACCAACCCTAATCCTAACCCTAACCCTAACCCTAACCCTAACCCTATCCGAACCCTAACCCTAACCCAAACCCTAACCGTAACCCTAACCCTAACCCGAACACTAACCCTAACCCTAACCCTAACCCTAACCCTAACCCTAACCCTAACCATAATCGGAACCCGAACACTAACCCTAACCCGAACCCTAACCCTAGCCCTAACGTGAACCCGAACCCGAATCCAAAACCTAACCCTAACCCGAACCCTAACCCGAACTCTAACCCTAACCCTAACCCTAACCCTAACCTAACCCTAACCCTAACCCGAACCCTAACCCTAACCCGAACCGTAACCCTAACCCGAACGCTAACCCTAAACCGAATCGTAACCCTAACCCTAACCGTAACCCTAACCCTAACACTAACCATAACCCGAACCCGAAACCTAACCCTAACCCTAACCCTAACCCTAACCCTAACGCTACCCGAACCATAACCCTAAACCAAACCCTAACCCTAAGCCTAACCCTAACCCTAACCCTAACTTAACCCTAACCCGAACCCGAACCCTAACCCTAACCCTAACCCTAACCCGTACCCTAACCCGAACCCGAACCCTTACCCGAACCCTAACCCTAAACTGAACCGTAACCCTAACCCGAACCCTAGTCCTAAACCGAACGCTAACCCTAACCTGAACCCTAAAAGGACCCTAAACCTAACCCTAACCCTCAGCCTAACCCGAATCCGAATTCTAACCCTAACTTAACCCTTACCCTAACCCTAACCCGAACACTAACCCTGACGTGAACTTGAACCCGAACCCTAACCTTAAACCAAACCCTAACCCTAACACTAACCGTCAGCCTAACCCGAACCCTAACCCTAACCATAACCCTAACCCTAAACCTCAGCCTAACCCTAACCCTAAACCTAACCCTAACCCGAACACAAACCCTAACCCTAAGCCTAAACCGAACCCGAACCCTAACCCTAACACTAACCCTAACCCTAATCCTAACCCTGAACCTAACCCTAACCCCAAACCCTAAAACCTGACCTTGACCCTAACCCTAACCATGATCCTCACCCTAAACCTAACGCTGACCCTGACACTGACCCTAATCCCTAAACCCTGACCCTGATCCTAACCCTAACCCGAACCCTAATCCTAACCAGAACCCTAACCCTAAGCTGAAACCTAACCCTAACCCGAACCCTAACCGTAACCCTAACCCTAACCCTAAACCTAAAACTAACCCGACCCTAACCCTAACCCTAACCCGAACCCTAACCATAACCCGTACCGTAACCCGAACCCGAACCCGAACCCTTACCCGAAACCTAACCCTAAGCCGAACCCTAACCCGAACACTAACCCTAACCCCATCCCTAACCCGAACCGGAACCCGACGCGAACTGTCAACCGAACACGAACCCTAACCCTAACCCTGACACTGACCCTGACCCTGATCCTGACCATGACCCTGACCCTAATCCTAACCCTAAACCCTAATACCTGACCCTGACCCCAAACCTAACCCTGACCCTGACCCTGACTCTAAACCCTAAACCCTGACCCTGACCCTGACCCTACCCTAACCCGAACCCTGACCGGAACCCGAACCCTAACCCTGACATGAATCTGAACCCGAACCCTAACCCTAACCCGAACCCGAATCCCTAACACGACCCCAAACCCGAACCCCTAACCCGAACCCTAACCCTAACCCGAACCCTAGCCCTAACCCGAACCCTAACCCGAACCCGAATCCTAACCAGAACTCTAACCCTAACCCTAACCATACCCGAAATATAACCCTAAACCTAACCCTAACCTGAACCCTAACCCTAACCCGTACCCTAACACGAACCCTAACCCAAAACCTAACCCTAACAGTAACCCTAACCCTAACCCTCTCCTAATCCTAACCCTTACCCTAACCCTTACTCGAACCCGATCCTGAAACGTAACCCGAACCCTAAACCTAACACTAACCCTAACCCTCAGCCTAACACGAACCTGAACCCGAATCCTAACCGTAACCCTACTCGAAACAGAACCCTAACCCTAACCCTAACCCTAAACCTGACCCTGACCCTTACCCTGACCCTAAACCCTAAACCCTGACCCTGACCCTGACCCTAACCCTAAACCGAACCCTGACCCAAACCTGAACACTAACCGTGATGCGAACTTGAACCCGAACCTGAACGCGAACCCCTAACCTGACCCCAAACCCGAACCCCTAACCCTAACCCTAACCCTAAACCTAACCCTAACCCGAACCCTAACCCGAACACCAATTCTAACCCTAACCGAAAACGAACCCGAACCCGAACCATAACCCAAACGCGAACCCTAACCCTAACCCGAACCCGAACCCTATCCCTAACCCTAAACTTAAACCCTAAAACCTCACCGTGACCCAAACACTAACCCTGATCCTGACCATGAACCTGACCCTGACCCTAGACCCTAAACCCTGACGCTGACCCTGACCCTAACCGAAACCCAAAACCTGACCTGAACCCTAACCCTAACCCTAACCCTACCCGAACCCTAACCCTAAAACAAACCCTAACCGTAAACCTAACCCTAACCTGAAGCCGAACCCTAACCCTAACCCTACCCGAACCCTAACCCTAAACCAAACCCTAAACCTAACCCTAACCCTACCCGAACCCTAACCCTAAACCAAACCCTAACCCTAAACCTAACCCGAACCCTAACCCTAACCCTCACCCGAATCCTAACCTAAACCCTAACCGTAACCCTAACCCTAAGATGAACAGAAACCCGAAACCTAACCCTAACCCTAACCCTAACACAAACACTAAACCTAACCCTAACCCTAACCATAACGTGAACCCTAACCCTAATGCTAACCCTAACCCGAACCCTAACCCTAACCCAAACCCTCACCCTAACCCGAACTCTAACCCTAACCATAACCCCAACCCGAAACCTAACCCTAACAGTAACCCTAACCCGAAACCTAACCCTAACCCGAACACTAACCCTAACCCTAATCTTCAGCCTAACCCGAACACGAACCCTAACGCTAACCCTACCTGAAGCCTAATCCTAAACCAAACCCTAACCCTAAACCTAACCCTAACCCTAACCCGAACCGTAAACATAACCCTAACCCTAACCTTAACCCGAAACCGAACGCTAACCGAAACCTGACCTGAACCAGAACACTAAACCTGACGCGAATTTGAACCCAAAACCTAACCCGAACCCGAACCCCGAACCCGAACCCCTAACCCTAACCCTAACCCTAACCCTACAAGAACCCTAACCCTAACCCTAAAACTAACCCGAACCCTGGCCCTAACTCAAACCCTAACCCGAACCCTAACCCTAACCCTAACCCTAACTCAAACCCTAACCCGAACCCTAACCCTAACCCGAACCCGAACCCGAACCCTTCCCTAACTCTAACCCATACCCGAACCCTAACCCTAACCCTACCCGAAACCTAACCCTAACCCAAACCCTAACCCTAACCCGAACCCTAACCGTAACCCTAACCCTAACCCGTACCCTCACCCTAACCCTAATCCCTAAACACTGACCTTGACCCTAACCCTAACCTGACACTGAACATGACCCTAACCCTAACCCGAACCCTGACCGGAACCTGAAGCCTAACCCTGACGCGAACCTGAACCCGAACCCAAACCCCGAACCTGAACCCGAAACCAAACCCCTAACCCTAACCCTAACCCTAACCCTCACCCGAACCCTAACATGAACGCTAACCCTAACCCTGACTCTAACACTAACATTAAACTTAACCCTAACCCGAATCTGAGCCCTAACTCTAACCCTAACCCTAAACCGAACCCGTAACCGAACCCTAACCCTAACCCTAACCCTAACCCTAAACCGAACCCGAAACCTAACCCTAACCCTAACCCTAACCCAACCCCGAACCCAAATCGTAACCCTAACCCTAACCGTAACCCTAATCCTAACCCTAACCATAATCGGAATCCGAACCCTAACCCTAACCCGAACCCTAACCCTAACCCTAACGCGAACCCGAACCCGAATCCAAACCCTAACCCTAACCCGAACCCTAACCCGAACTCTAACCCTAACCCTAACCCTAACCCTAACCCTAAACTACCCTAACCCTAACCCGAACCCTAACCCTAACCCTAACCGTAACCCTAACCCAAACGCTAACCCTAACCCGAATCGTAACCTTAACCCTAACCGTAACCCTAACCCTAACCCTAACCATAACCCGAACCCGAAACTTAACCCTAACCCGAACCCTAACCCGAACTCTAACCCTAACCCTAACCCTAACCCTAACCCTAAACTACCCTAACCCTAACCCGAACCCTAACCCTAACCCTAACCGTAACCCTAACCCAAACGCTAACCCTAACCCGAATCGTAACCTTAACCCTAACCGTAACCCTAACCCTAACCCTAACCATAACCCGAACCCGAAACTTAACCCTAACCCGAACCCTAACCCTAACCCGACCCTAACCATAACCCTATCCCTAACCGGAAACCTAACCCTAACCCTAACCCGAACGCGAAACCGAACCCTAAACCTAACCCTAACCCTAACCCTAACCCGACCCTAACCATAACCCTATCCCTAACCAGAAACCTAACCCTAACCCTAACCCGAACCCGTAACCGAACCCTAACCCTAACCCTAACCCTAACCCTAAACCGAACCCGAAACCTAACCCTAACCCTAACCCTAACCCTGATCCGAACCCTAACCCTAACCCTAACATGAACCCTAACTCTAAACCTAACCCGAACCCGAAGCCAAACACTAACCATAACCCAAACGATACCCGAACCCGAACCCTAAACCAAAACCGATCCCGCACCCTAACCCTAACCCGAAACCTAACCCTAACCCTAACCATAACCGGAACCCTAACCCTGACTCGAACCCTAACGCTAACCCTATCCCTAACCTGAAACCTAATCGTAACCCTAACCCGAACTCTAACCCTAACCCTAACCGTACCCCTAACCCGAATGCTAACCCTAACCCGAACCCTAACCCTAAGCCGACCCTAACCCTAACCCTATCGCTAACCGGAAACCTAACCCTAACCCTAACCAAAACCCTTACCCTAACCCTAACCCTAACCCTAACCCTAACCCTAATCCGAACACTAACCCTAAACCTAACCCTAACCCTAACTCTAAACCTAACCCGAACCCGAAGCCAAACACTAACCATAACCCAAACGATACCCGAACCCGAACCCTAAACCAAAACCGATCCCGCAACCTAACCCTAACCCGAAACCTAACCCTAACCCTAACCCTAACCCTATCCCTAACCGGAAACCTAACCCTAACCCTAACCCGAACCCTAACCCTAAACCTAACCCAAAACCGAACCCGAACCCTAACCCTAACCGTAACCCTAACCCGAACACTAAACCTAACCCGACCCTAACCCTAACCCTATCCCTAACCTGAAACCTAACCCTAACCCGAACCCGAACCTGAACAATAACCCTAACCCTAACCCTAACCCTAACACGAACCCAAACCCGAACCCGAACCCAAAATCTAACCCTAACCCGAACGCTAACCCAAACCCGAACCCTAACCCAAATCCTAACCCTAAACTTAACCCTAAAACGAACCCGAACCCTAAACCGAACCCTAACCCTAACCCTAACCCTAACCCTAAACCTAACCCAAAACCGAACCCGAACCCTAACCCTAACCGTAACCCTAAGCCGAACACTAAACCTAACCCGACCCTAGCCCTAACCCTATGCCTAACCTGAAACCTAACCCTAACCCTAACCCGAACCCGAACACTAACCCTAACCCTAAAACATAAGCCGAACCCTAACCCTAACCCGAACCCTAACCCTAACCCTGATCCTAATGAGAACCCGAACCTGAATCCAAACCCTAACCCTAACCCAAACCCTAACCCGAACCCTAACCCTAAGCCTAACCCGAACCCTAACCCGACCCGAACCCGAACCGTAACCCTAACCCTAATCCTAACCCTAACCTGAACCCTAACCCTAACCCTAACTCTTACCCTAAGCCTAACCAGAACCCGAACCCTAACCCTACCCGTAACCCTAACCCGAACACTAAACCTAACCTGACCCTAACCCTAACCCTATCCCTAACCTGAAACCTAACCCTAACCCTAACCCTAACCCGAACCCGAACCCTAACCCTAACCCTAACCCTAACACGAACCCTAACCCTAACCCTAACCCGAACCCTAACCCGAAACCGAACCTGAACCCTAACCCTAACCCTAACCCTAACCAGAACCCTAACCCTAAAACTAACCCTTACCCTAACCCTAACCCGAACCCGAACCCGACCCCTAACCCGAAACCGAACCCGAACCCTAACCCTAACCGTAACCCGTCCCTAAACCTAAACCGAAACCTAACCCGAACCCGAACCCGAACCCGAACCCTAACCCGAAAACGAACCCTAACGCGAAATCTAACCCTAACCCTAACCCGAACACTAACCCTAACCTGACCCAAACCCTAACCCTATCCCTAACCTGAAACCTAACCCGAACCCTAACCCGAAACCGAACCCGAACCCTAACCCTAACCCGAACCCGAACCCTAACCCTAACCCGAACCCTAACACGAACCCTAACCCTAACCCGAACCCGAACCCTAACCCGAAACCGAACCCGAACCCTAACCCTAACCCTAACCCGAACCCGAACCCTAACCCTAACCCTAACCCTTACCCTAACCCTAACCCGAACCCGAACCCGACCCCTAACCCGAAACCGAACCCGAACCCTAACCCTAACCCTAACCCGAACCCTAAACCTAACCCGAAACCTAACCCGAACCCGAACCCTAACCCGAACCCGAACCCGAACCCTAACCCGACCCCTAACCCGAAACCGAACCCGAACCCTAACCCTAACCCTAACCCAAAACCTAACCCGAACCCGAACCCTAACCCGAACCCTAACCCTAACCCTAACCCTAACCCTAACCCTAAACCGAACCCTAACCCTAACCGTAACCCGAACCCTAACGCTAAACCGAACCCTAACCCGAACCCGAACCCGAACCCTAACCCGAACCCTTACCCTAACCCTAACCCGAACACTAACCCGAGCCTGAACCCGAACCCGAACCCGAACCCTAATCCTAACCCGAACCCGAACCCGAATCCATACTCGAAAGCGAAACCAATACCGAACCAGAACCCGAACCAGAACCCTAACCCCTAACCCGAACCCGAACCCGAATCCATAACTGAAAGCGAAACCGATACCGAAACCGAACCGTAACTGAAACCGAACCCTACCCGAACCCGAACCCGAACCCTACCCGAACCCGAACCTGAAACCTACCCGAACCAGAACCAGAACCAGAACCCAAACCCCTAACCCGAACCCGAACCCGAAACCCATAATTGTTTGTGCCAATGTAAAGAAAATGCCATACGCTTATCTGTAAGAAACAACAGTGCCCTGGAACAGTCTGAGCCTTAATATCAGCACTGTGCTTTTGGGAGCGGGAGTTAAAGCGGAGGCAAACAGCACTAAGACACATTTGGCAAAAATCGCGTTCCAATGAATAATATTTTCTTCCCTTTCAAACCCAAACGTAAGTGGTTGTGGCCAGATAAATAAATGCCACACCCTTATGTGTAAGAAACAACAGTGCCCAGGAACGGGTTTCTACGTGAAGAAAATATTTCTCGTTGGAACTCCGCTTTTTTACTTTACCTTCCACAACCCCTTGTGATAGGGTTTCCACGTTAAGAAAATCGTTTTCATTGGAAGCCGGTTTTTCCCAAATGTGTCTAAGTGCTGTATTCCTCGGGTTTCACTCATGCTACCAAAAGCACAGTGATGATGTTAGGGCTTAGACTGTTCCTGGGTAATGTTGTTTCTTACACATAAGGGTGTGGCATTTTCTTTACATTGCCACAACCACATATGATAGGGTTTCAACATGAACAAAATATTTTTCGTTGGAAGCGGTTTTTTGTCAAATGTGTCTCAATACCGTGTTGTTTGGGATTAACTAATGCTACCGAAATCACTATGATGATGTGAGGGCTCAGACCGATCCTGGAAACTTGTTTCTTACAGATAAGCGTATGGCATTTTCTTTACATTGGCACAAACAATTATGATAGAGTTTGCAAAAGAGAAAATTTATTTCATTGAAAGGCGGTTTTTGCCAAATTTTCTCAGCTGTTTGCCTCGGTTTTAACTCATGATACCAAAAGAACAGTGATGATCTTAGGGCTCAGACCGTCCATGGGACCAGTTATTTCTTACAAATAAGCATATGGCACATCCTTTACCTTGCCACAACAAATTAAGATAGAGTTTGCACATCAAGAAATATTTTTCATTTGAACCCGTTTCTGCCAAATATGTCTCAGTACTATGTCCTCAGCACTTGGGAGGATGTCTGCACGTGGAGAAAGACTTTTTCGTGGGAAGCCGGCTTTTGTCAAACGGGTCCCAGTGCTGTGCTCCTCTCTTTTCACTCCTGCTGCCAGAAGCCCAGTGAGGATGGGAGGGCTTAGAACATGGCTGGGCACTATGGTTTCTTCCAGAGTCGTGGATGGCATTTGCTTTACCTTGCCACAACCACTTGTGAGAGGGTCTGCACCTCAGGAAAACTGTTTCCGTGGGAAGCCGGCTTTTGGCCAAACGGGTCTCAGGACCGTGGGCCTCGGGTGTCCCTCCGGCTCCCCAAAGCACAGAGACGAGGTGAGGGGCTTAGACCATGCCTGGGCCATGTTGTCTCTTCCACCTTGGTGTGTGGCATTTTGTTGACCTGGCTACCCCGACTTGGGATAGGTTTTCCACAGCAAGAGCATATTGTTCGTCGGAAGCCGTTTGGGCCCCAGGGGTCTCCGGGCTGTGTTCGTTGGGGTTGAACTCCTGCTAGCAAAACCGCCGGGATGAGGGAAGGGCTCAGACTGTGCCTGGGCCCTGTGGTCTCTTCCAGGTCAGTGTATGGCATTTCCTTCACCTTGCCACAGGCACTGGGGAGCATGTCTGCACGTGGAGAAGGACTTCCTCGTGGGAAGCCAGTTTCTCTCAAAGGGTCCCAGTGCTGTGCTCCTCTCTTTTCACTCCTGCTGCCAGAAGCCCAGGGAGGATGGGAGGGCTTAGAACATGGCTGGGCACTGGGGTTTCTTCCAGAGAAGGGGATGGCATTTGCTTTCCCTTGCCACCACCCCTTGGGATAGGGTCTGCACCTCAGGAAAGCTGTTTCCTAGGGAATTCGGCTTTCTGCCCAACGGGCCTCAGGGCCGTGGGCCTCGGGTGTCCCTCCGGCTCTCCAAAGCACAGAGACGAGGTGAGGTGCTTAGACCATGCCTGGGCCATGTTGTTTCTTCCACCTGGGTGTGTGGCATTTTGTTGACCTGGCTACCCCCACTTGGGATAGGTTTTCCACAGCAAGAGCATATTGTTTATCGGAAGCCGTTTGGGCCCCATGGGGTCTCCGGGCTGTGTTCCTTGGGGTTGAACTCCTGCTAGCAAAACCGCCGGGATGAGGGAAGGGCTCAGACTGTGCCTGGGCCCTGTGGTCTCTTCCAGGTCAGTGTATGGCATTTCCTTCCCCTTGCCACAGGCACCTGGGAGCATGTCTGCACGTGGGGAAGGACTTCCCCCTGGGAAGCCGGTTTCTGTCAAACGGATCCCAGTACTGTGCTCCTCTCTTTTCACTCCTGCTGCCAGAAGCCCAGGGAGGAGTGGAGGGCTTAGAACATGGCTGGGCACTGGGTTTTCTTCCAGAGAAGGGGATGCATTTGCTTTCCCTTGCCTCCACCCCTTGGGATAGGGTCTGCACCTCAGGAAAGCTGTTTCCTAGGGAATTCGGCTTTCTGCCCAACGGGCCTCAGGGCTGTGGGCCTCGGGGGTCCCTCCGGCTCCCCAAAGCACAAAGAGGAGGTGAGGTACTTAGACCATGCCTGAGCCATGTTGTTTCTTCTGCCTGGGTGTGTGGCATTTTGTTGAGCTGGCTACTCCCATTTGCATATGTTTTCCACAGCAAGCACCTATTGTTCCTCAGAAGCAGTTTTTGCCCCAGGGGTCTCAGGGCAGTGTTCCTTGGGCTTGAACTCCTGCTAGCTAAACTGCTGGGATGAGGGAAGGGCTCAGACTGTGCCTGGGCCCTGTGGTCTCTTCCAGGTCAGTGTATGGTATTTCCTTCACCTTGCCACAGGCACTGGGGAGCATGTCTGCACGTGGAGAAGGACTTCCTCGTGGAAGCCGGTTTCTGTCAAAGCGTCCCAGTGCTGTCCTCCTCTCTTTTCACTCCTGCTGCTAGAAGCCCAGGGAGGACGGGAGGGCTTAGAACATGGCTGGGCACTGGGGTTTCTTCCAGAGAAGGAGATGGCATTTTTTTCCCTTGCCACCACCCCTTGGGATAGGGTCTGCACCTCAGGAAAGCTGTTTCCGTGGGAAGCCGGCTTTTTGCAAAGGGTTCTCAGGGCCGTGGGCCTCGGCTGTCCCTCCGGCTCCCCACAGCACAGGGAGGAGGTGAGGGGCTTAGACCATGCCTGGGCAATGTTGTTTCTTACACCTGGGTGTGTGGCATTTTATTGACCTGGCTACCCCCACTTGGGATAGGTTTTCAACAGCAAGCGCCTTTGTTCGTCCGAAGCCGTTTTTGCCTCAGGGGTCTCCCGGCTGTGTTCCTTGGGGTTGAACTCCTGCTAGCAAAACCGCCGGGATGAGGGAAGGGCTCAGACTGTGCCTGGGCCCTGTGGTCTCTTCCAGGTCAGTGTATGGCATTTCCTACCCTTGCCACAGACACTGGGGAGCATGTCTGCACGTGGAGAAGGACTTCCTTGGGGGAAGCCGGTTTCTGTCAAACGGGTCCCAGTGCTGTGCTCCTCTCTTTTCACTCCTGCTGCCAGAAGCCCAGGGAGGAGGGGAGGGCTTAGAACATGGCTGGGCACTGGGGTTTCTTCCAGAGAAGGAGATGGCTTTTTTTTCCCTTACCACCACCCCTTGGGATAGCGTCTGCACCTCAGGAAAGCTTTTCCGTGGTAGGCCGGCTTTCTGCCCAACGGGCCTCAGGGCCGTGTGCCTCGGGGGTCCCTCCTGCTCCCCAAAGCACAGAGACGAGGTAGGGGCTTAGACCATGCTTGGGCCATGTTGCCTCTTCCACCTTGGTGTGTGGAATTTGTTGACCTGGCTACACCCACTTGGGATAGGTTTTACACAGCAAGAGCATATTGTTCGTCGGAAGCCGTTTGGGCCCCAGCGGGTCTCCGGGCTGTGTTCGTTGGGGTTGAACTCCTGCTAGCAAAACCGCCGGGATGAGGGAAAGGCTCAGACTGTGCCTGGGCCCTGTGGCCTCTTCCAGGTCAGTGTATGGCATTTCCTTCACCTTCCCACAGGCACTGGGGAGCATGTCTGCACGTGGAGAAGGACTTCCTCGTGGGAAGCCGGTTTCTGTCAAAGGGTCCCAGTGCTGTGTTCCTCTCTTTTCACTCCTGCTGCCAGAAGCCCAGGGAGGAGGGGAGGGCTTAGAACATGGCTGGGCACTGGGGTTTCTTCCAGAGAAGGGGATGGCATTTGCTTTCATTGCCACCACCCCTTGGGATAAGGTCTGCACCTCATGAAAATTGTTTCGGTGGGAAGCCGGCTTTCTGCCCTCCGGGCCTTAGGACCGTGGGCCTCGGGGGTCCCTCCGTCTCCCCAAAGCACAGGGACGAGGTGAGGGGCTTAGACCATGCCTGGGCCATGTTGTTTCTTCCACCTGGGTGTGTGGCATTTTGTTGACCTGGCTACCCCCACTTGGGATAGGTTTTCCACAGCAAGAGCGTATTGTTCCTCGGAAGCCGTTTGGGCCACAGCGGGTCTCCGGGCTGTGTTCCTGGGGTTGAACTCCTGCTAGCAAAACCGCCGGGATGAGGGAAAGGCTCAGACTGTGCCTGGGCACTGTGGTTTCTTCCAGGTCAGTGTATGGCATTTCCTTCACCTTGCCACAGACACTGGGGAGCATGTCTGCACGTGGTGAAGGACTTCCTCGTGGGAAGCCGGTTTCTGTCAAACGGGTCCCAGTGCTCTGCTCCTCTCTTTTCACTCCTGCTGCCAGAAGCCCAGGGAGGAGGGGAGGGCTTAGAACATGGCTGGGCACTGGGGTTTCTTCCAGAGAAGTGGAGGGCATTTGCATTACCTTGCCACAACCACTTGGGATAGGGTGTGCACCTCAGGAGGACTGTTTCAGTGGGAAGCCGGCTTTTTGCAAATGGGTCTCAGGGCCGTGGGCCTCGGGTGTCCCTCCGGCTCCCCAAAGCACAGGGACGAGGTGAGGGGCTTAGACCATGCCTGGGCAATGTTGTTTCTTACATCTGGGTGTGTGGCATTTTGTTGACCTGGCTACCCCCACTTGGGATAGGTTTTCCACAGCAAGCACCTATTGTTCGTCGGAAGCCGTTTTTGCCCCAGGGGTCTCCGGGCTGTGTTCGTTGAGTTTTAACTCCTGCTAGCAAAACCGCCGGGATGAGGGAAGGGTTCAGACTGTGCCTGGGCACTGTGGTCTCTTCCAGGTCAGTGTATGGCATTTCCTTCCACTTGCCACAGGCACCTGGGAGCATGTCTGCACGTGGAGAAAGACTTTCCCGTGGGAAGCCGGTTTTTGTCAAACGGGTCCCAGTGCTCTGCTCCTCTCTTTTCACTCCTGCTGCCAGAAGCCCAGGGAGGATGGGAGGGCTTAGAACATGGCTGGGCACTGGGGTTTCTTCCAGAGGAGGGGATGGCATTTGCTTTCCCTTGCCACCACTCCTTGGGATAGGGTCTACACCTCACGAAATCTGTTTCCGTGGGAAGCCGGCTTTCTGCCCAACGGGCCTCAGGGCCGTGGGCCTCGGGGGTCCCTCCGGCTCCCCAAAGCACAGAGACGAGGTGAGGGGCTTAGACCATGCCAGGGCAATGTTGTTTCTTCCACCTGGTGTGTGGCATTTTGTTGACCTGGCTACCCCCACTTGGGATAGGTTTTCCACAGCAAGAGCATATTGTTCGTCGGAAGCCGTTTGGGCCACAGGGGGTCTCCGGGCTGTGTTCCTTGGGGTTGAACTCCTGCTAGCAAAACCGCCGGGATGAGGGAAGGGCTCAGAGTGTTCCTGGGCCCTGTGGTCTCTTCCAGGTTAGTGTATGGCATTTCTTTCACCTTACCACAGGCACTGGGGAGCATGTCTGCATGTGGAGAAGGACTTTCTCGTGGGAAGCCGGTTTCTGTCAAAGGGTCCCAGTGCTGTGCTCCTCTCTTTTCACTCCTGCTGCCAGAAGCCCAGGGAGGAGTGGAGGGCTTAGAATATCCCTGGGCACTTGGGTTTCTTTCAGAGAAGCGGATGGCATTTGCTTTCCCTTGCCACCACCCCTTGCGATAGGGGCTGCACCTCAGGAAAGCTGTTTCCGTGGGAAGCCGGCTTTCTGCCCAACGGTCCTCAGGGCTGTGGGCCTCGGGGGTCCCTCCGGCTCCCCAAAGCACAAAGAGGAGGTGAGGTACTTAGACCATGCCTGAGCCATGTTGTTTCTTCTGCCTGGGTGTGTGGCATTTTGTTGAGCTGGCTACTCCCATTTGCATATGTTTTCCACAGCAAGCACCTATTGTTCCTCAGAAGCAGTTTTTGCCCCAGGGGTCTCAGGGCAGTGTTCCTTGGGCTTGAACTCCTGTTAGCTAAACTGCTGGGATGAGGGAAGGGCTCAGACTGTGCCTGGGCCCTGTGGTCTCTTCCAGGTCAGTGTATGGTATTTCCTTCACCTTGCCACAGGCACTGGGGAGCATGTCTGCACGTGGAGAAGGACTTCCTCGTGGAAGCCGGTTTCTGTCAAAGCGTCCCAGTGCTGTCCTCCTCTCTTTTCACTCCTGCTGCTAGAAGCCCAGGGAGGACGGGAGGGCTTAGAACATGGCTGGGCACTGGGGTTTCTTCCAGAGAAGGAGAGGGCATTTTTTTCCCTTGCCACCACCCCTTGGGATAGGGTCTGCACCTCAGGAAAGCTGTTTCCGTGGGAAGCCGGCTTTTTGCAAAGGGTTCTCAGGGCCGTGGGCCTCGGCTGTCCCTCCGGCTCCCCACAGCACAGGGAGGAGGTGAGGGGCTTAGACCATGCCTGGGCAATGTTGTTTCTTACACCTGGGTGTGTGGCATTTTATTGACCTGGCTACCCCCACTTGGGATAGGTTTTCCACAGCAAGCACCTATTGTTCGTCGGAAGCCGTTTTTGCCCCAGGGGTCTCCGGGCTGTGTTCGTTGAGTTTGAACTCCTGCTAGCAAAACCGCCGGGATGAGGGAAGGGTTCAGACTGTGCCTGGGCACTGTGGTCTCTTCCAGGTCAGTGTATGGCATTTCCTTCCCCTTGCCACAGGCACTTGGGAGCATGTCTGCACGTGGAGAAAGACTTTCCCGTGGGAAGCCGGTTTTTGTCAAACGGGTCCCAGTGCTCTGCTCCTCTCTTTTCACTCCTGCTGCCAGAAGCCCAGGGAGGATGGGAGGGCTTAGAACATGGCTGGGCACTGGGGTTTCTTCCAGAGAAGTGGAGGGCATTTGCATTACCTTGCCACAACCACTTGGGATAGGGTGTGCACCTCAGGAAAACTGTTTCCGTGGGAAGCCGGCTTTCTGACCAACGGGCCTCAGGGCCGTGGGCCTTGGGGGGTCCCTCCGGCTCCCCAAAGCACAGGGACGAAGTGAGGGGCTTACACCATGCCTGGGCCATGTTGTTTCTTCCACCTGGGTGTGTGGCATTTTGTTGACCTGGCTACCCCCACTTGGATTAGGTTTTCCACAGCAAGAGCATATTGTTCGTCGGAAGCCGTTTGGGCTCCAGCGGGTGTCCGGGCTGTGTTCGTTGGGGTTGAACTCCTGCTAGCAAAACCGCCGGGATGAGGGAAAGGCTCAGACTGTGCCTGGGCCCTGTGGCCTCTTCCAGGTCAGTGTATGGCATTTCCTTCCCCTTGCCACAGGCACAGGGGAGCATGTCTGCCCGTGCTGAAGGACTTCCTCGTGGGAAGACGGTTTCTGTCAAACGGGTCCCAGTGCTGTGCTCCTCTCTTTTCACTCCTGCTGCCAGAAGCCCAGGGAGGATGGGGGGCTTAGAACATGGCTGGGCACTGGGGTTTCTTCCAGAGAAGGAGATGGCATTTTTTTCCCTTGCCACCACCCCTTGGGAATGGGTCTACACCTCAGGAAAGATTTTCCATGGTTGGCCGGCTTTCTGCCCAACGGGCCTCAGGGCCGTGTGCCTCGGGGGTCCCTCCGGCTTCCCAAAGCACAGAGACGAGGTAGGGGCTTAGACCATGCTTGGGCCATGTTGTCCCTTCCACCTTGGTGTGTGGCATTTTGTTGACCTGGCTACACCCACTTGGGATAGGTTTTTCACAGCAAGAGCATATTGTTCGTCGGAAGCCGTTTTTGCCCCAGGGGTCTCCGGGCTGTGTTCCTTGGGGTTGAACTCCTGCTAGCAAAACCGCCGGGATGAGGGAAAGTCTCAGACTGAGCCTGGGCCCTGTGGCCTCTTCCAGGTCGGTGTATGGCATTTCCTTCACCTTGCCACAGGCACTGGGGAGCATGTGTGCACGTGGTGAAGGACTTCCTCGTGGGAAGCCGGTTTCTGTCAAAGGGTCCCAGTGCTGTGTTCCTCTCTTTTCACTCCTGCTGCCAGAAGCCCAGGGAGGAGGGGAGGGCTTAGAACATGGGTGGGCACTGTGGTTTCTTCCAGAGAAGTGGATGGCATTTCTTTACCTTGCCACAACCACTTGTGAGAGGGTCTGCACCTCAGGAAAACTGTTTCCGTGGGAAGGCGGCTTTTGGCCAAACGGGTCTCAGGCCCGTGGGCCTCGGGTGTCCCTCCGGCTCCCCAAAGCACAGGGACGAGGTGAGGTGCTTAGAACATGCCTGGGCAATGTTGTTTCTTACACCTGGGTGTGTTGCATTTTGTTTACCTGGCTACCCCTATTTGGGATAGGTTTTCCACAGCAAGAGCATACTGCTCATCGGAAGCCGTTTTTGCCCCAGGGGTCTCCGGGCTGTGTTCGTTGGGGTTGACTCCTGCTAGCAAAACCGCCGGGATGAGGGAAGGGCTCAGACTGTGCCTGGGCCCTGTGGTCTCTTCCAGGTCAGTGTATGGCATTTCCTTCACCTTGCCACAGGCACTTGGGAGCATGTCTGCACGTGGAGAAAGACTTTCCCCTGGGAAGCCGGTTTTTGTCAAACGGGTCCCAGTGCTGTGCTCCTCTCTTTTCACTCCGGCTGTCAGAAGCCCAGTGAGGATGGGAGGGCTTAGAACATGGATGGGCAGTGTGGTTTCTTCCAGAGACGTGGATGGCATTTGCTTTACCTTGCCACAACTACTTGGGAGAGGGTCTGCACCTCAGGAAAACTGTTTCCGTGGAAAGCCGGCTTTTGGCCAAACAAGTCTCAGGCCCGTGGGCCTCGGGTGTCCCTCCAGCTCCCGAAAGCACAGGGACGAGGTGAGGGGCTTAGACCACGCCTGGGCAATGTTGTTTCTTACCCCTGGGTGTGTGGCATTTTGTTGACCTGGCTACCCCCACTGGGATAGGTTTTCCACAGCAAGAGCATATTGCTCGTCGGAAGCCGTTTTTGCCCCAGGGGTCTCCGGGCTGTGTTCGTTGGGGTTGAACTTCTGCTAGCAAAACCGCCGGGATGAGGGAAGGGTTCAGACTGTGCCTGGGCCCTGTGGTCTCTTCCAGGTCAGTGTATGTCATTTCCTTCCCTTGCCACAGGCACCTGGGAGCATGTCTGCACGTGGAGAAAGACTTTCCCGTAGGAAGCCGGTTTTTGTCAAACGGGTCCCAGTGCTCTGCTCCTCTCTTTTCACTCCTGCTGCCAGAAGCCCAGGGAGGATGGGAGGGCTTAGAACATGGCTGGGCACTGTGGTTTCTTCCAGAGAAGTGGAGGGCATTTGCATTACCTTGCCACAACCAGTTGGGATAGGGTCTGCACCTCAGGAAGACTCTTTTCGTCGGAAGCCGGCTTTTTGCAAAGGGGTCTCAGGGCAGTGGGCCTCGGGTGTCCCTCCGGCTCCCCAAAGCACAGGGACGAGGTGAGGGGCTTAGACCCTGCCTGGGCAATGTTGTTTCTTACACCTGGGTGTGTGGCATTTCGTTGACCTGGCTACCCCCACTTGGGATAGGTTTTCCACAGCAAGCACCTCTTGTTCGTAGGAAGCCGTTTTTGCCCCAGGGGTCTCCGGGCTGTGTTCCTTGGGGTTGAACTCCTGCTAGCAAAACCGCCGGGATGAGGGAAGGGCTCAGCTGTGCCTGGGCCATGTGGTCTCTTACAGGTCAGTGTATGACATTTCCTTCACCTTGGCACAGGCAGCTGGGAGCATGTTTGCACGTGGAGAAGGACTTTTTCGTGGGAAGCCGGTTTTTGTCAACGGGTCCCAGTGCTGTGCTACTCCCTTTCACTCCTGATGCCAGAAGCCCAGTGAGGATGGGAGGGCTTAGAACATGGCTGGGCACTGTGGTTTCTTCCAGAGAAGTGGATGGCATTTGCTTTACCTTGCCACAACCACTTGTGAGAGGGTCTGCACCTCAGGAAAACTGTTTCCGTGGGAAGCCGGCTTTTGGCCAAACGGGTCTCACGGCCATGGTCCCCGGGTGTCCCTCGGGCTCCCCACAGCACAGGGACGAGGAGAGGGGCTTAGACCATGCCTGGGCAATATTGTTTCGTACACCTGGGCGTGAGGCATTTTGTTTACCTGGCTACACCCACTTTGCATAGGTTTTCCACAGCAAGAGCATATTGCTCGTCGGAAGCCGTTTTTGCGCCAGGGGTCTCTGAGCTGTGTTCGTTGGGCTTGAACTCCTGCTAGCAAAACCGCCGGGATGAGGGAAGGGCTCACACTGTGCCTGGGCCCTGTGGTCTCTTACAGGTCAGTGTATGGCATTTCCTTCACCTTGCCACAGGCACCTGGGAGCATGTCTGCACGTGGAAAGACTTTGCCGTGGGAAGCCGTTTTTTGTCAAACGGGTCCCAGTGCTGTGTTCCTCTCTTTTCACTCCTGCTGCCAGAAGCCCAGGAGGATGGGAGGGTTTAGCACATGGGTGGGCACTGTGGTTTCTTTCAGAGAAGTGGATGGCATTTGCTTTACCTTGCCACAACCACTTGTGAGAGAGTCTGCACCTCAGGAAAACTGTTTCCGTGGGAAGCCGGCTTTTGGCCAAACGGGTCTCAGGCCCGTGGGCCTCGGGTGCCCCTCCAGCTCCCCAAAGCACAGGGACGAGGTGAGGGGCTTAGACCATCCTGGGCAATGTTGTTTCGTCCACCTAGGTGTGTGGCATTTTTTTACCTGGCTACCCCCACTTGGGATAGGTTTTCCAGAGCAAGAGCAAATTGCTCGTCGGAAGCCGTATTTGTCCCAGGGGTCTCCGGGCTGTGTTCCTTGGGGTTGAATTCCTGCTAGCAAAACCGCCGGGATGAGGGAAGGGCTCAGCTGTGCCTGGGCCATGTGGTCTCTTGCAGGTCAGTGTATGGCATTTCCTTCACCTTGCCACAGGCACTTGGGAGCATGTCTGCACGTGGAGAAAGACTTTGCCGCGGGAAGCCGGTTTTTGTCAAACGGGTCCCAGTGCTGTGCTCCTCTCTTTTCACTCCTGCTGCCAGAAGCCCAGTGAGGATGGGAGGGCTTAGAACATGGCTGGGCACTGTGGTTTCTTCCAGAGAAGTGGATGGCATTTGCTTTACCTTGCCACAACCACTTGTGAGAGGGTCTGCACCTCAGGAAAACTGTTTCCGTGGGAAGCCGGCTTTTGGCCAAACGGGTCTCAGGGCCATGGGCCTCGGGTGTCCCTCTGGTTCCCGAAAGCACAGGAACAAGGTGAGGGGCTTAGACCATTCCTGGGCAATGTTGTTTCTTACACCTGGGTGTGTGGCATTTGGTTTGCTGACTACCCCCACTTTGCATAGGTTTTCCACAGTAAGCAACTATTGTTCCTTGGAAGCCGTTTTTGCCCCAGGGGTTTCCGGATTGTGTTCCTTGGGGTTGAACTCCTGCTAGCAAAACCACCGGGATGAGGGAAGAGCTCAGACTGTGCCTGGGCACTGTGGTCTCTTCCAGGTCAGTGTATGGCATTTCCTTCCCCTTGCCACAGGCACCTGGGAGCACGTCTGCACGTGGAGAAAGACTTTCCCGTGGGAAGCCGGTTTTTATCAAACGGGTCCCAGTGCTCTGCTCCTCTCATTTCACTCCTGCTGCCAGAAGCACAGGGAGGATGGGAGGGCTTAGAACATGGCTGGGCACTGTGGTTTCTTCCAGAGAAGTGGAGGGCATTTGCATTACCTTGCCACAACCACTTGGGATACGGTCTGCACCTAAGGAAAACTGTTTCCGTGGGAAGCCGGCTTTTTGCAAAGGGGTCTCAGGGCCGTGGGCCTCGGCTGTCCCTCTGGCTCCCCAAAGCACAGGGACAAGGTGAGGGGCTTAGACCATGCCTGGGCAATGTTGGTTCTTACATCTGGGTGTGTGGCATTTTGTTGACCTGGCTACCCCCACTTGGGATAGGTTTTCCACAGCAAGCACCTATTGTTCGTCGGAAGCCTCTTTTGCCCCAGGGGTCTCCGGGCTGTGTTCGTTGGGGTTGAACTCATGCTAGCAAAACCGCCGGGATGAGGGAAGGGTTCAGACTGTGCCTGGGCACTGTGGTCTCTTCCAGGTCAGTGTATGGCATTTCCTTCCCCTTGCCTCAGGCACCTGGGAGCATGTCTGCACGTGGAGAAAGACTTTCCCGTGGGAAGCCGGTTTTTGTCAAACGGGTCCCAGTGCTCTGCTCCTCTATTTTCACTCCTGCTGCCAGAAGCCCAGTGAGGATGGGAGTGCTTAGAAAATGGCTGGGCACTCTGGTTTCTTCCAGAATCGTGGATGGCATTTGCTTTACCTTGCCACAACCACTTCTGAGAGGGTCTGCACCTGAGGAAAACTGTTTCCATGGGAAGCCCGCTTTTTGCCAAATGGGTCTCAGGGCCGTGGGCCTCGGGTGTCCCTCGGTCTCCCAAAAGCACAGGGACGAGGTGAGGGGCTTAGACCATGCCTGGGCAATGTTGTTTCTTTCACCTGGGTGTATAGCATTTTGTTTACTTGGCTACCCCCACTTGGGATAGGTTTTCCACAGCAAGAGCATATTGCATGTCGGAAGCCGTTTCTGCCTCAGGTATCTCCGGGCTGTGTTCGTTGGCGTTGAACTACTGCTAGCAACACCGCCGGGATGAGGGAAGGGCTCAGACTGTGCCTCGGCCCTGTGGTCTCTTACAGGTCAGTGTATGGAATTTCTTTCACCTTGCCACAGGCACTGGGGAGCATGTCTGCACGTGGAGAAAGACTTTCCCGTGGGAAGCCGGTTTTAGTCTAACGGGTCCCAGTGCTGTGCTCCTGTCTTTCACTCCTGCTGCCAGAAGGACAGGAGGATGGGAGGCCTAGAACATGGCTGGGCACTGTGGTTTCTTCCATAGAAGTGGATGGGATTTGCTTCACCTTGCCACAACCACTTGTGAGAGGGTCTGCACCTCAGGAAAACTGTTTTTGTCGGAAGCCGGCTTATAGCCAAACGTGTCTCAGGGCCGTGGGTCTCGGGTGTCCCTCAGTCTCCCGAAAGCACAGGGACGAGGTGAGGGGCTTAGACCATGCCTGGGCAATGTTGTCTCTTACACCTGGGTGTGTGGCATTTTGTTTACCTGGCTACCCCCACTTGGGATAGGTTTTCCACAGCAAGAGCATATTGCTCGTCGGTAGCCGTTTTTGCCCCAGGGGGTCTCCGGGCTGGGTTCGTTCGGGTTGAAGTTCTGCTGAAAAACCGCCGGGATGAGGGAAGGGCTCAGACGGTGCCTGGGCACTGTGGTCTCTTACCCGACGCGTTCCCTAACTGGAACCCAAACCCTATACCCTGACCCAGACCCTGAGCCTGATCCTGACCATTACCCTGACCGTAACCCGAACCCTAACCCTAACCTAACCCCTAACCCTATCCCTAACCCTAACCCTAACCTGATCCCTAACCATAACCCTAACCCGAACCCTAATCCTAAACCGAACCCTAGCCCTAACCCAAACCCTAACCCTAACCCGAACCCTACCCGAGCTCTAACCCGAACCCTGACTCGAACCCTAACCCTAACCCTAACCCTAACCCTAACCCTAACCCTACGCGAACCAGAACCCTAACCCGAACCCTAACCCTAAACCGAACCATAACCCTAACCAGAACCCTAGCCCTAACCCGAACCCTAACACTAATCCTAACCCTAACCCGAAACCTAACCCTAACCCTAACCCTAACCCTACCACGAAAACTAACCCTAACCCTAAACCTAACCCTAACCGTAACGTGAACCCTAACCCTAACCCTAACCCTAATCCAAACCCTAACCCTAACCATAACCCTAACGCTAACCCGAAACCTAACCATAAACCTAACCCTAACCTTAACCCGAAACCGAACCCTAACCCGAACCCTAACCCTATACCGAATCCTAATCCGAACCCTAACCCTATCCCTAACCCTAACCCTAACCCTATCCTAATCCTAACCCTTACCCTAACCCTTACTCGAACCCGAACCTGAAACGTAACCCGAACCCTAAACCTAACCCTAACCCTAACCCTCAGCCTAACACGAACCTGAACCCGAACCCTAACCGTAACCCTACCCGAAACAGAACCCTAACCCGAAGCCTAACCCTAAACCGAACCATAACCCTAACCAGAACCCTAGCCCTAACCCGAACCCTAACCTTAATCCTAACCCTAACACGAAACCTAACCCTAACCCTAACCCGAACCCTAACCTTAACATGAACCTGAACCCGAAACCTAACCCTAACCCTAACCCTAACACGAAAACTAACCCTAACCCTAACCCTAACCCTAACCCTAACGTGACCCCTAACCCTAACCCTAACCCTAAACCAAACCCTAACCCTAACCCTAACCCTAACCCTAACGCTAACCCGAAACCTAACCATAACCCTAACCCTAACCTTAACCCGAAACCGAACCCTAACCCGAACCCTAACCCTAACCCGAACCCTAACCCTAACCATAACCGTAACCCGAACCCTAAACCTGACCCTGACCCTTACCCTGACCCTAAACCCTAAACCCTGACCCCGACCCTGACCCTAACCATAAACCGAACCCTGACCCGAACCTGAACACTAACCGTGATGCGAACTTGAACCCGAACCTGAACGCGAACCCCTAACCTGACCCCAAACCCGAACCCCTAACCCTAACCCTAACCCTAACCCTAACCCTATCCCTAACCCTACCCGAAGCCTAACCCTAAACCAAACCCGAACCGTAAACCTAACCCTAACCCGAAGCCGAACCCTAACCCTAACCCTACCCGAACCCTAACCCTAAACCAAACCCTAACCCTAAACCTAACCCTAACCCTAACCCTAACCCTATCCTGAGCCTAACCCGAACCCGAAACCTAACCCTAACCCTCACCCGAATCCTAACCCAAACCCTAACCCTAACCCTAACCCTAATATGAACCTGAACCCGAAACGTAACGCTAACCCTAACACGAACACGAACACGAACACTAAACCTGACCCTAACCCTAACCCTAACGTGAACCCTAACCCTAACCCTAACCCTAACCCGAACCCTAACCCTACCCCTCACCCTCACCCTAACCCGAACTCTAACCCTAACCATAACCCTAACCCTAAACCTAACCCTAACAGTAACCCTAACCCGAAACCTAACCCTAACCCGAACACAAACCCTAACCCTAATCCTCAGCCTAACCCGAACCCGAACCATAACGCTAAACCTACCTGAACCCTAACCCTAAACCGAACCCTAACCCTAACCCTAACCCTAACCCGAACCCTAACCCTAAGCCTAACCCTAATGCGAACCCGAACCTGAATCCAAACCCTAACCCAAACCCTAACCCGAACTCTAAACCTAACCCAAACCCTAACCCGAACCCTAACCCTAACCCTAACCCTAACCCGAAACCGAACCCGAACCCTAACCCTAACCCTAAACCGAACCCTAACCCTAACCCTAACCCGAACCCGAACCCGAACCCTAAACCTAACCCGAACCCTAACCCGAACCCGAACCCTAACCCGAACCCGAACCCTAACCCTAACCCTAAACCTAACCCGAACCCTAACCCTAATCCTAACCAGAACCCTAACCCGAACCCTAACCTTAACCCGAACCGTAACTCGAACCAAAACCCTAACCCGAACCCGAACCCGAACCCTAACCTGAACCCTAATCCGAACCGTAACCCGAAACCGAACCCTAACCCGAACACATACCCTAACTCGAACCCTAACCCTAACCCTAACCCAAACCCGAACCCTAACCCTAACCCTAACCCTAACCTGAACCCTAACCCGAACCCTAACCCTAACCCGAACCCGAACCCTAACCCTAACCCGAATACGAACCCTAACCCGAAAACGAACCCTAACCCGAAACCTAACCCTAACCCGAACCCTAACCCTAAACCGAACCCTAACTCTAACCCTAACCGTAACCCGAACCCTAACCCGAACCCGAACCCGAACCCTAACCTGAACCCGAACCCTAACCCGAACCCTAACCCGAAAACGAACCGTAACCCAAACCCTAACCCTAACCCTAACCCGAACCCTAACCCGAACCCTAACCCGAACCCGAACCTAACCCGAACCCGAACCCGAACCCGAACCCGAACCCTACCCCGAACCCTTACCCTAACCCTAACCCGAACCCTACCCTGAACCTGAACCCGAACCCGAACCCTAATCCTAACCCAAACCCGAACCCGAATCCATACTCGAAAGCGAAACCAATACCGAACCAGAACCCGAACCCTAACCCCTAACCCGAACCCGAACCCGAATCCATAACTGAAAGCGAAACCGATACCGAACCCGAACCGAAACCAAAACCGAACCCTACCCGAACCCGAACCCTACCCGAACCCGAACCTGAAACCTACCCGAACCAGAACCAGAACAAGAACCCAAACCCCGAACCCGAACCCGAACCCGAAACCCATAATTGTTTGTGCCAATGTAAAGAAAATGCCATACGCTTATCTGTAAGAAACAACAGTGCCCTGGAACAGTCTAGCCTTAATATCAGCACTGTGCTTTTGGGAGCGGGAGTTAAAGCGGAGGCAAACAGCACTAAGACACATTTGGCAAAAATCGCGTTCCAATGAATAATATTTTCTTCCCTTTCAAACCCAAACGTAAGTGGTTGTGGCCAGATAAATAAATGCCACACACTTATCTGTAAGAAACAACAGTGCCCAGGAACGGGTTTCTACGTGAAGAAAATATTTCTCGTTGGAACTCCGCTTTTTTACTTTACCTTCCACAACCCCTTGTGATAGGGTTTCCACGTTAAGAAAATCGTTTTCATTGGAAGCCGGTTTTCCCCAAATGTGTCTAAGTGCTGTATTCCTCGGGTTTCACTCATGCTACCAAAAGCACAGTGATGATGTTAGGGCTTAGACTGTTCCTGGGTAATGTTTCTTACACATAAGGGTGTGGCATTTTCTTTACATTGCCACAACCACATATGATAGGGTTTCAACATGAACAAAATATTTTTCGTTGGAAGCGGTTTTTTGTCAAATGTGTCTCAATACCGTGTTGTTTGGGATTAACTAATGCTACCGAAATCACTATGATGATGTGAGGGCTCAGACCGATCCTGGAAACTTTTGTTTCTTACAGATAAGCGTATGGCATTTTCTTTACATTGGCACAAACAATTATGATAGAGTTTGCAAAAGAGAAAATATATTTCATTGAAAGGCGGTTTTTGCCAAATTTTCTCAGCTGTTTGCCTCGGTTTTAATTCATGATACCAAAAGAACAGTGATGATCTTAGGGCTCAGACCGTCCATGGGACCTGTCATTTCTTACAAATAAGCATATGGCACATCCTTTACCTTGCCACAACAAATTAAGATAGAGTTTGCACATCAAGAAATATTTTTCATTTGAACCCGTTTCTGCCAAATATGTCTCAGTACTATGTCCTCAGCACTTGGGAGGATGTCTGCACGTGGAGAAAGACTTTTTCGTGGGAAGCCGGCTTTTGTCAAACGGGTCCCAGTGCTGTGCTCCTCTCTTTTCACTCCTGCTGCCAGAAGCCCAGTGAGGATGGGAGGGCTTAGAACATGGCTGGGCACTATGGTTTCTTCCAGAGTCGTGGATAGCATTTGCTTTACCTTGCCACAACCACTTGTGAGAGGGTCTGCACCTCAGGAAAACTGTTTCCGTGGGAAGCCGGCTTTTGGCCATACGGGTCTCAGGGCCGTGGGCCTCGGGTTTCCCTCCAGCTCCCCAAAGCACAGGGAAGAGGTGAGGGGCATAGACCATGCCTGGGCAATGTTGTTTCTTACACCTGGGTGTGTGGCATTTTTTTTACCTGGCTACCCCCACTTGGGATAGGTTTTCCACAGCAAGAGCATATTGCTCCTCGGAAGCCGTTTTTGCCCCAGGTGTCTCCAGGGTGTGTTCGTTGGGGTTGAACTCCTGCTAGCAAAACCGCCGGGATGAGGGAAGGGCTCAGACTGTGCCTGGGCCCTGTGGTCTCTTACAGGTCAGTGTATGGCATTTCCTTCACCTTGCCACAGACACTTGGGAGCATGTCCGCATGTGGAGAAAGACTTTCCTGTGGAAAGCCGGTTTTTGTCAAACGGGTCCAGTGCTGTGCTCCTCTCTTTTCACTCCTGCTGCCAGAAACCCAGTGAGTATGGGAGGGCTTAGAACATGGCTGGGCACTGTGGTTTCTTCCAGAGAAGTGGATGGCATTTGCTTTACCTTGCCACAACCACTTGTGAGATGGTCTGCACCTCAGGAAAACTGTTTCCGTGGGAAGCCGGCTCTTGGCCAAATGGGTCCCAGTGCTGTGCTCCTCTATTTTCACTCCTGCTGCCAGAAGCCCATTGAAGATGGGAGGGCTTAGAACATGGCTGGGCACTGTGGTTTCTTCCAGAGATGTGGATGGCATTTGCTTTATCTTGCCACAACCACTTGTGAGAGGGTCTGCACCTCAGGAAAACTGTTTCCGTGGGAAGCCGGCTTTTTGCCAAACGGGTCTCAGGGCCGTGTGCCTCGGGTGTCCCTCCGGCTCCCCAAAGCACAGGGACGAGGTGAGGGGCTTAGACCGTGCCTGGGCAATGTTATTTCTTACACCTGGGTGTGTGGCATTTTGTTTACCTGGCTACCCCACTTGGGATAGGTTTTCCACAGCAAGAGCATATTGCTCGTCGGAAGCCGTTTTTGCCCCAGGGGTCTCAGGGCTGTGTTCGTTGGGGTTGAACTCCTGCTAGCAAAACTGCCGGGATGAGGGAAGGGCTCAGACTGTGCCTGGGCCCTGTGGTCTCTTACAGGTCAGTGTATGACATTTCCTTCACCTTGGCACAGGCAGCTGGGAGCATGTTTGCACGTGGAGAAGGACTTTTTCGTGGGAAGCCGGTTTTTGTCAACGGGTCCCAGTGCTGTGCTACTCCCTTTCACTCCTGATGCCAGAAGCCCAGTGAGGATGGGAGGGCTTAGAAGATGGCTGGGCACTGTGGTTTCTTCCAGAGAAGTGGAGGCATTTGCTTTACCTTGCCACAACCACTTGTGAGAGGGTCTGCACCTCAGGAAAACTGTTTCCGTGGGAAGCCGGCTCTTGGCCAAATGGGTCCCAGTGCTGTGCTCCTCTATTTTCACTCCTGCTGCCAGAAGCCCATTGAAGATGGGAGGGCTTAGAACATGGCTGGGCACTGTGGTTTCTTCCAGAGATGTGGATGGCATTTGCTTTATCTTGCCACAACCACTTGTGAGAGGGTCTGCACCTCAGGAAAACTGTTTCCGTGGGAAGCCGGCTTTTTGCCAAACGGGTCTCAGGGCCGTGTGCCTCGGGTGTCCCTCCGGCTCCCCAAAGCACAGGGACGAGGTGAGGGGCTTAGACCGTGCCTGGGCAATGTTATTTCTTACACCTGGGTGTGTGGCATTTTGTTTACCTGGCTACCCCACTTGGGATAGGTTTTCCACAGCAAGAGCATATTGCTCGTCGGAAGCCGTTTTTGCCCCAGGGGTCTCAGGGCTGTGTTCGTTGGGGTTGAACTCCTGCTAGCAAAACTGCCGGGATGAGGGAAGGGCTCAGACTGTGCCTGGGCCCTGTGGTCTCTTACAGGTCAGTGTATGACATTTCCGTCACCTTGGCACAGGCAGCTGGGAGCATGTTTGCACGTGGAGAAGGACTTTTTCGTGGGAAGCCGGTTTTTGTCAACGGGTCCCAGTGCTGTGCTACTCCCTTTCACTCCTGATGCCAGAAGCCCAGTGAGGATGGGAGGGCTTAGAAGATGGCTGGGCACTGTGGTTTCTTCCAGAGAAGTGGAGGCATTTGCTTTACCTTGCCACAACCACTTGTGAGAGGGTCTGCACCTCAGGAAAACTGTTTCCGTGGGAAGCCGGCTTTTGGCCAAACGGGTCTCACGGCCATGGGCCCCGGGTGTCCCTCGGGCTCCCCACAGCACAGGGACGAGGAGAGGGGCTTAGACCATGCCTGGGCAATATTGTTTCGTACACCTGGGCGTGAGGCATTTTGTTTACCTGGCTACACCCACTTTGCATAGGTTTTCCACAGCAAGAGCATATTGCTCGTCGGAAGCCGTTTTTGCGCCAGGGGTCTCTGAGCTGTGTTCGTTGGGCTTGAACTCCTGCTAGCAAAACCGCCGGGATGAGGGAAGGGCTCACACTGTGCCTGGGCCCTGTGGTCTCTTACAGGTCAGTGTATGGCATTTCATTCACCTTGCCACAGGCACCTGGGAGCATGTCTGCACGTGGAGAAAGACTTTCCCGTGGGAAGCCGTTTTTTGTCAAACGGGTCCCAGTGCTGTGCTCCTCTCTTTTCACTCCTGCTGCCAGAAGCCCAGGGAGGATGGGAGGGTTTAGCACATGGGTGGGCACTGTGGTTTCTTCCAGAGAAGTGGATGGCATTTGCTTTACCTTGCCACAACCACTTGAGAGAGGGTCTGCACCTCAGGAAAACTGTTTCCATGGGAAGCCGGCTTTTGGCCCAACGGGTCTCAGGCCCGTGGGCCTCGAGTGCCCCTCCGGCTCCCCAAAGCACAGGGACGAGGTGAGGGGTTTAGACCGTGCCTGGGCAATGTTGTTTCTTCCACCTGGGTGTGTGGCATTTTTTTACCTGGCTACCCCCACTTGGGATAGGTTTTCCAGAGCAAGAGCAAATTGCTCGTCGGAAGCCGTATTTGTCCCAGGGGTCTCCGGGCTGTGTTCCTTGGGGTTGAATTCCTGATAGGAAAACCGCCGGGATGAGGGAAGGGCTCAGCTGTGCCTGGGCCATGTGGTCTCTTGAAGGTCAGTGTATGGCATTTCCTTCACCTTGCCAAAGGCACTTGGGAGCATGTCTGCACGTGGAGAAAGACTTTGCCGCGGGAAGCCGGTTTTTGTCAAACGGGTCCCAGTGCTCTGCTCCTCTCTTTTCACTCCTGCTGCCAGAAGCCCGGTGAGGATGGGAGGGCTTAGAACATGGCTGGGCACTGTGGTTTCTTCCAGAGAAGTGGATGGAATTTGCTTTACCTTGCCACAACGACTTGTGAGAGGGTCTGCACCTCAGGAAAACTGTTTCCGTGGGAAGCCGGCTTTTGGCCGAACGGGTCTCATGGCCGTGGGCCTCAGGTTTCCCTCCGGCTCCCAAAAGCACAAGGATGAGGTGAGGGGCTGAGACCATGCCTGGGCAGTGTTGTTTCTTACACTTGGGTGTGTGGCATTTTGTTTACCTGGCTACCCCCACTTGGGATAGGTTTTTCACAGCAAGACCATATTGATCATCAGAAGCCGAATTTGCCCCAGGGGTCTCCGGGCTGTGTTCGTTGGGGTTGAACTCCTGGTAGCAAAACCTCCGGGATGAGGGAATGGCTCAGAGTGTTCCTGGGCCCTGTGGTCTCTTACAGGTCAGTGTATGGCATTTCCTTCCCCTTGCCACAGGCACCTGGGAGCATGTCTGCACGTGGAGAAAGAATTTTTCGTGGGAAGCCAGTTTTTGTCAAAGGGTCCCAGTACTTTGCTCCTCTATTTTCACTCCTTCTGCCAGAAGCCCAGTGAGGATGGGAGGGCTTAGAACATGGCTGGGCACTCTGGTTTCTTCCAGATTCGTGGATGGCATTTGCTTTACCTTGCCACAACCACTTGTGAGAGGGTCTGCAACTGAGGAAAACTGTTTCCGTGGGAAGCCGGCTTTCTGAAAGGGGTCTCAGGGCCGGGGACTTCGGCTGTCCCTCCGGCTCCCCAAAGCACAGGGACGAGGTGAGGGGCTTAGACCGTGCCTGGACAATGTTGTTTCTTACACCTGTGTGTGTGGCATTTTGTTGACCTGGCTACCCTCACTTGGGATAGGTTTTCCGCAGCAAGCACCTATTGTTCGTCGGAAGCCGTTTTTGCCTCAGGGGTCTCGGGGCTGTGTTCGTTGGGGTTGAACTCCCGCTAGTAAAACCGCCGGGATGAGGGAAGGGTTCAGACTGTGCCTGGGCCCTGTGGTCTCCTCCAGGTCAGTGTATGGCATTTCCTTCCCCTTGCCACAGGCAACTGGGAGCATGTCTGCACGTGGAGAAAGACTTTCCCATGGGAAGCCGGTTTTTGTCAAACGGGTCCCAGTGCTCTGCTCCTCTCTTTTCACTCCTGCTGCCAGATGCCCAGGGAGGATGGGAGGGCTTAGAACATGGCTGGGCACTGTGGTTTCTTCCAGAATTGGAGGGCATTTGCATTACCTTGCCACAACCACTTGGGATAGGGTCTGCACATCAGGAAAACTGTTTCCGTGGGAAGCCGGCTTTTTGCAAAGGAGTCTCAGGGCCGTGGGCCTCGGGTGTCCCTCCAGCTCCTCAAAGCACAGGGACGAGGTGAGGGGCTTAGACCGTGCCTGGGCAACGTTGTTTCTTACACGTGGGTGTGTGGCATTTTGTTGACCTGGCTACCCCCACTTGGGATAGGTTTTCCACAGCAAGCACCTCTTGTTCGTCGGAAGCCGTTTTTGCCTCAGGGGTCTCGGGGCTGTGTTCGTTGGGGTTGAACTCCTGCTAGCAAAACCGCCGGGATGAGGGAGGGGTTCAGACTGTGCCTGGGTTCTAAGGTCTCTTCCAGGTCAGTGTATGGCATTTCCTTCCCCTTGCCACAGGCACCTGGGAGCATGTCTGCACGTGGAGAAAGACTTTCACGTGGGAAGCCGGTTTTTGTCAAACGGGTCACAGTGCTCTGCTCCTCTCTTTTCACTCCTGCTGCCAGAAGCCCAGGGAGGTTGCAAGGGCTTAGAACATGGCTGGGCACTGTGGTTTCTTCCAGAGAAGTGGAGGGCATTTGCATTACCTTGCCACAACCACTTGGGATAGGGTCTGCACCTCAGGAAAACTGTTTCCGTGGGAAGCCGGCTTTTTGCAAAGGGGTCTCAGGGCCGTGGGCATCGGCTGTCCCTCCGGCTCCCCAAAGCACAGGGACGAGGTGAGGGGCTTAGACCATGCCTGGGCAATGTTGTTTCTTACACCTGGGTGTGTGGCATTTTGTTGACCTGGCTACCCCCACTTGGGATAGGTTTTCCACAGCAAGCACCTCTTGTTCGTCGGAAGCCGTTTTTGCCTCAGGGGTCTCCGGGCTGTGTTCGTTGGGGTTGAACTCGTGCTAGCAAAACCGCCGGGATGAGGGAAGGGTTCAGACTGTGCCTGGGCCCTGTGGTCTCTTCCAGGTCAGTGTATGGCATTTCCTACACCTTGCCACGGGCACCTGGGAGCATGTCTGCACGTGGAGAAAGACTTTCCCCTGGGAAGCCGGTTTTTGTCAAACGAGTCCCAGTGCTCTTCTCCTCTCTTTTCACTCCTGCTGCCAGAAGCCCAGGGAGGATGGGAGGGCTTAGAACATGGCTGGGCACTGTGGTTTCTTCCAGAGAAGTGGAGGGCATTTGCATTACATTGCCACAACCACTTGGGATAGGGTCTGGACCTCAGGAAAACTGTTTCCGTGGGAAGCCAGCTTTTTGCCAAGGGGTCTCAGGGCCGTGGGCCTCGGGTGTCCCTCCAGCTCCTCAAAGCACAGGGACGAGGTGAGGGGCTTACACCGTGCCTGGGCAACGTTGTTTCTTACACGTGGGTGTGTGGCATTTTGTTGACCTGGCTACCCCCACTTGGGATAGGTTTTCCACAGCAAGCACCTCTTGTTCGTCGGAAGCCGTTTTTGCCTCAGGGGTCTCGGGGCTGTGTTCGTTGGGGTTGAACTCCTGCTAGCAAAACCGCCGGGATGAGGGAGGGGTTCAGACTGTGCCTGGGTTCTATGGTCTCTTCCAGGTCAGTGTATGGCATTTCCTTCCCCTTGCCACAGGCACCTGGGAGCATGTCTGCACGTGGAGAAAGACTTTCCAGTGGGAAGCCGGTTTTTGTCAAACACGTCCCAGTTCTCTGCGCCTCTATTTTCACTCCTGCTGCCAGAAGCCCAGGGAGGAGGGGAGGGCTTAGAACATGGCTGGGCACTGTGGTTTCTTCCAGAGAAGTGGAGGGCATTTGCATTACCTTGCCACAACCACTGGGGATACGGTCTGCCCCTAGGAAAACTGTTTCCGTGGGAAGCCGGCTTTTTGCAAAGGGTCTCAGGGCCGTGGGCCTCGGCTGTCCCTCCGGCTCACCAAAGCACAGGGACGAGGTGAGGGCCTTAGACCATGCCTGGGCAATGTTGTTTCTTACACCTGGGTGTGTGGCATTTTGTTGACCTGGCTACCCCCACTTGGGATAGGTTTTCCACAGCAAGCACCTATTGTTCGTCGGAAGCCGTTTTTGCCCCAGGGGTCTCCGGGCTGTGTTCCTTGGGGTTGAACTCCTGCTAGCAAAACCGCCAGGATGAGGGAAGGGTTCAGACTGTGCCTGGGCCCTGTGGTCTCTTCCAGGTCAGTGTATGGCATTTCCTTCCCCTTGCCACAGGCACCTGGGAGCATGTCTGCACGTGGAGAAAGACTTCCTGTGTGAAGCCGGTTTTTGTCAAACGGGTCCCAGTGCTCTGCTCCTCTCTTTTCACTCCTGCTGCCAGAAGCCCAGGGAGGATGGGAGGGCTTAGAACATGGCTGGGCACTGTGGTTTCTTCCAGAGAAGTGGAGGCATTTGCTTTACCTTGCCACAACCACTTGGGATAGGGTCTGCACCTCAGGAAAACTGTTTCCGTGGGAAGCCGGCTTTTTGCAAAGGGGTCTCAGGGCCGTGGGCCTCGGCTGTCCCTCCGGCTCCCCAAAGCACAGGGACGAGGTGAGGGGCTTAGACCGTGCCTGGGCAATGTTATTTCTTACACCTGGGTGTGTGGCATTTCGCTGACCTGTCTACCCGCACTTGGGATAGGTTTTCCACAGCAAGCACCTCTTGTTCATCGGAATCCGTTTTTGCCTCAGGGTCTCCGGGCTGTGTTCTTTTGGGTTGAACTCCTGCTAGCAAAACCGCCGGGATGAGGGAAGGGTTCAGACTGTGCCTGGGCCCTGTGGTCTCTTCCAGGTCAGTGTATGGCATTTCCTTCCCCTTGCCACAGGCACCTGGGAGCATGTCTGCACATGGAGAAAGACTTTCCCTTGGGAAGCCGGTTTTTGTCAAACGGGTCTCAGTGCTCTGCTCCTCTCTTTTCACTCCTGCTGCCAGAAGCCCAGGGAGGATGGGTGGGCTTAGAACATGGCTGGGCACTGTGGTTTCTTCCAGAGAAGTGGAGGGCATTTGCATTACCTTGCCACAACCTCTTGGGATAGGGTCTGCACCTCAGGAAAACTGTTTCTGTGGGAAGCCGGCTTTTTGCAAAGGGGTCTCAATGCCGTTGGCCTCGGCTGTCCCTCCGGCTCCCCAAAGCACAGGGACGAGGTGAGGGGCTTGGACCGTGCCTGGGCAATGTTGTTTCTTATACCTGGGTGTGTGGCGTTTTGTTCACCTATCTACCCCACTTGGGATAGGTTTTCCACAGCAAGCACCTCTTGTTCGTCGGAAGCCGTTTTTGCCCCAGGGGTCTCCGGGCTGTGTTCGTTGGGGTTGAACTCCTGCTAGCAAAACCGCCGGGATGAGGGAAGGGTTCAGACTGTGCCTGGGCCCTGTGGTCTCTTCCAGGTCAGTGTATGGCATTTCCTTCCCCTTGCCACAGGCACCTGGGAGCATGTCTGCACGTGGAGAAAGACTTTCCCGGTGAAAGCCGGTTTTTGTCAAACGGGTCCCAGTGCTCTGCTCCTCTCTTTTCACTCCTGTTGCCAGAAGCCCAGGGAGGATAGGAGGCCTTAGAACATGGTTGGGCACTGTGGTTTCTTCCAGAGAAGTGGAGGGCATTTGCTTTACCTTGCCAAAACCACTTGGGATAGGGTGTGCACCTCAGGAAAACTGTTTCCGTGGGAAGCCGGCTTTTTGCAAAGGGGTCTCAGGGCCGTGGGCCTCGGCTGTCCCTCCAGCTCCCCAAAGCACAGGGACGAGGTGAGGGGCTTGGACCGTGCCTGGGCAATGTTGTTTCTTGCACCTGGGTGTGTGGCATTTTGTTGACCTGGCTACCCCACTTGGGATAGGTTTTCCACATCAAGCATCTCTTGTTCGTCGAAGCCGTTTTTGCCCCAGGGATCTCCGGGCTGTGTTCGTTGGGGTTGAACTCCTGCTAGCAAAACCGCCGGGATGAAGGAAGGGTCAAACTGTGCCTGGGCCCTGTGGTCTCTTCCAGGTCAGTGTATGGCATTTCCTTCCCCTTGCCACAGGCACCTGGGAGCATGTCTGCACGTGGAGAAAGACTTTCCCGTGGGAAGTCAGTTTTTGTCAAACGGTTCCCAGTGCTCTGCTCCTCTCTTTTCACTCCTGCTGCCAGAAGCCCAGGGAGGATGGGAGGGATTAGAACATGGCTCGCACTGTGGTTTCTTCCAGAGAAGTGGAGGGCATTTGCATTACCTGCCACAACCACTTGGGATAGTGTGTGCACCACAGGAAAACTGTTTCGGTGGGAAGCCGGCTTTTTGCAAAGGGGTCTCAGGGCCGTGGGGCTCGGCTGTCCCTCCTGCTCCCCAAAGCTCAGGGAGGAGGTGTGGGGCTTAGATCGTGCCTGGGCAATGTTGTTTCTTACACCTGGGTGTGTGGCATTTCGTTGACCTGGCTACTCTCACTTGGGATAGGTTTTCCACAGCAAGCACCTCTTGTTCGTCGGAAGCCTTTTTTGCTTCAGGGTCTCCGGGCTGTGTTCGTTGGGGTTGAACTCCTGCTAGCAAAACCGCCGGGATGAGGGAAGGGTTCAGACTGTGCCTGGGCCCTGTGGTCTCTTCCAGGTCAGTGTATGGCATTTCCTTCCCCTTGCCACAGGCACCTGGGAGCATGTCTGCACGTGGAGAAAGACTTTCCCGTGGGAACCCGGTTTTTGTCAAACGGGTCCCAGTGCTCTGCTCCTCTCTTTTCACTCCTGCTGCCAGAAGCCCAGGGAGGATGGGAGGGCTTAGAACATGGCTGGGCACTGTGGTTTTTTCCAGAGAGGTGGAGGGCTTTTGCTTTACGTTGCCACAACCACTTGGGATATGGTGTTCACCTCTGGAAAACTGTTTCCGAGGGAAGCCGGCTTTTTGCAAAGGGGTCTCAGGGCCGTGGGGCTCGGCTCTCCCTCCGGCTCCCCAAAGCTCAGGGACGAGGTGGGGGGCTTAGATCGTGCCTGGGCAATGTTGTTTCTTACACCTGGGTGTGTGGCATTTCGTTGACCTGGCTACTCGCACTTGGGATAGGTTTTCCACAGCAAGCACCTATTGTTCGTCGGAAGCCGTTTTTGCCCCAGGGGTCTCCGGGCTGTGTTCGTTGGGGTTGAACTCCTGCTAGCAAAACCGCCGGGATGAGGGAAGGGTTCAGACTGTGCCTGGGCCCTGTGGTCTCTTCCAGGTCAGTGTATGGCATTTCCTTCCCCTTGCCACAGGCACCTGGGAGCATGTCTGCACGTGGAGAAAGACTTTCCCGTGGGAAGCCGGTTTTTGTCAAACGGGTCCCAGTGCTCTGCTCCTCTCTTTTCACTCCTGCTGCCAGAAGCCCAGGGAGGATGGGAGGGCTTAGAACATGGCTGGGCACTGTGGTTTCTTCCAGAGAAGTGGAGGGCATTTGCTTTACCTTGCCACAACCACTTGGGAGAGGGTGTGCACCTCAGGAAAACTGTTTCCGTGGGAAGCCGGCTTTTTGCAAAGGGTTCTCAGGGCCGTGGGTCTCGGAGTCCCTCCGGCTCCCCAAAGCACAGGGACGAGGTGACGGGCTTAGACCATGCCTGGGCAATGTTGTTTCTTACACCTTGGTGTGTGGCATTTTGTTGACCTGGCTACCCCCACTTGGGATAGGTTTTCCACAGCAAGCACCTCTTGTTCGTCGGAAGCCGTTTTTGCTTCAGGGTCTCCGGGCTGTGTTCGTTGGGGTTGAACTCCTGCTAGCAAAACCGCCGGGATGAGGGAAGGGTTCAGACTGTGCCTGGGCCCTGTGGTCTCTTCCAGGTCAGTGTATGGCATTTCCTTCCCCTTGCCACAGGCACCTGGGAGCATGTCTGCACGTGGAGAAAGACTTTCCCGTGGGAACCCGGTTTTTGTCAAACGGGTCCCAGTGCTCTGCTCCTCTCTTTTCACTCCTGCTGCCAGAAGCCCAGGGAGGATGGGAGGGCTTAGAACATGGCTGGGCACTGTGGTTTTTTCCAGAGAGGTGGAGGGCTTTTGCTTTACGTTTCCACAACCACTTGGGATATGGTGTTCACCTCTGGAAAACTGTTTCCGTGGGAAGCCGGCTTTTTGCAAAGGGGTTTCAGGGCCGTGGGGCTCGGCTCTCCCTCCGGCTCCCCAAGGCTCAGGGACGAGGTGGGGGGCTTAGATCGTGCCTGGGCAATGTTGTTTCTTACACCTGGGTGTGCGGCATTTCGTTGACCTGGCTACTCCCACTTGGGGTAGGTTTTCCACAGCAAGCACCTCTTGTTCGTCGGAAGCCGTTTTTGCCCCAGGGGTCTCCGGGTTGTGTTCGTTGGGGTTGAACTCCTACTAGCAAAACCGCCGGGATGAGGGAATGGTTCAGACTGTGCCTGGTCCCTGTGGTCTCTTCCAGTTCAGTGTATGGCATTTCCTTCCCCTTGCCACAGGCACCTGGGAGCATGTCTGCACGTGGAGAAAGACTTTCCCGTGGGAAGCCGGTTTTTGTCAAACGTGTCCCACTGCCCTGCTCCTCTCTTTTCACTCCTGCTGCCAGAAGCCCAGGGAGGATGGGAGGGCTTGGAACATGGCTGGGCACTGTGGTTTCTTCCAGAGAAGTGGAGGGCATTTGCTTTACCTTGCCAGAACCACTTGGGATAGGGTGTGCACCTCAGGAAAACTGTTTCCGTGGGAAGCCGGCTTTTTGCAAAGAGGTCTCAGGGCCGAGGGCCTCGGCTGTCCCTCCAGCTCCCCAAACTACAGGGACGAGGTGAGGGGCTTAGACCGTGCCTGGGCAATGTTGTTTCTTACACCTGGGTGTGTGGCATTATGTTGACCTGGCTACCCCCACTTGAGATAGGTTTTCCAGTCAAGCACCTCTTGTTCGTCGGAAGCCGTTTTTGCCTCAGGGTCTCTGGGCTGTGTTCGTTGGGGTTCAACTCCTGCTAGCAAAACCGCCGGGATGAGGGAAGGCTTCAGACTGTGCCTGGGCCCTGTGGTCTCTTCCAGGTCAGTGTATGGCATTTCCTTCCCCTTGCCACAGGCACCTGGGAGCATGTCTGCACGTGGAGAAAGACTTTCCCGTGGGAAGCCGGTTTTTGTCCAACGGGTCCCAGTGCTCTGCTCCTCTCTTTTCACTCCTGCTGCCAGAAGCCCAGGGAGGATGGGAGGGCTTAGAACATGGCTGGGCACTGTGGTTTCTTCCAGAGAAGTGGAGGACATTTGCATTACCTTGCCACTACCACTTAGAATAGGGTCTGCACCTCAGGAAAACTGTTTCCGTGGTAAGCCGGCTTTTTGCAAAGGGTTCTCAGGGTCGTGGGCCTCGGGTGTCCCTCCGGCTCCCCAAAGCACAGGGACGCGGTGAGGGGCGTAGACCATGCCTGGGCAATGTTGTTTCTTACACCTGGGTGTGTGGCATTTCGTTGACCTGGCTACCCCCACTTGGGATAAGTTTTCTACAGCAAGCACCTCTTATTCGTCGGAAGCCGTTTTTGCCTCAGGGTCTCCGGGCTGTGTTCGTTGGGGTTGAACTCCTGCTAGCAAAACCGCCGGGATGAGGGAAGGGTTCAGACTGTGCCTGGGCCCTGTGGTCTCTTCCAGGTCAGTGTATGGCATTTCCTTCCCCTTGCCACAGGCACCTGGGAGCATGTCTGCACGTGGAGAAAGACTTTCCCGTGGGAAGCCGGTTTTTGTCAAACGGGTCCCAGTGCTCTGCTCCTCTCTTTTCACTCCTGCTGCCAGAAGCCCAGGGAGGATGGGAGGGCTTAGAACATGGCTGGGCACTGTGGTTTCTTCCAGAGAAGTGGAGGGCATTTGCTTTACCTTGCCACAACCACTTGTGAGAGGGTCTGCACCTCAGGAAAACTTTTTCCGTGGGAAGCCGGCTTTTTGCTAAGGGGTCTCAGGGCCGTGGGCCTCGGGTGTCCCTCCGGCTCCCCAAAGCACAGGGACGAGTTGACGGGCTTAGACCGTGCCTGGGCAATGTTGTTTCTTACACCTGGGTGTGTGGCATTTTGTTGACCTGGCTACCCCCACTTGGGATAGGTTTTCCACAGCAAGCACCTCTTGTTCATCGGAAGCCGTTTTTGCCTCAGGGTCTCCGGGCTGTGTTCGTTGGGGTTGAACTCCTGCTAGCAAAACGGCCGGGATGAGGGAAGGGTTCAGACTGTGCCTGGGCCCTGTGGTCTCTTCCAGGTCAGTGTATGGCATTTCCTTCCCCTTGCCACAGGCACCTTGGAGCATGTCTGCACGTGGAGAAAGACTTTCCCGTGGGAAGCCGGTTTTTGTCAAACGGGTCCCAGTGCTCTGCTCCTCTCTTTTCACTCCTGCTGCCAGAAGCCCAGGGAGGATGGGAGGGCTTAGAACATGGCTGGGCACTGTGGTTTTTTCCAGAGAGGTGGAGGGCATTTGCTTTACCTTGCCACAACCACTTGGGATAGTGTGTGCACCACAGGAAAACTGTTTCGGTGGGAAGCCGGCTTTTTGCAAAGGGGTCTCAGGGCCGTGGGGCTCGGCTGTCCCTCCTGCTCCCCAAAGCTCAGGGAGGAGGTGTGGGGCTTAGATCGTGCCTGGGCAATGTTGTTTCTTACACCTGGGTGTGTGGCATTTCGTTGACCTGGCTACTCTCACTTGGGATAGGTTTTCCACAGCAAGCACCTCTTGTTCGTCGGAAGCCTTTTTTGCTTCAGGGTCTCCGGGCTGTGTTCGTTGGGGTTGAACTCCTGCTAGCAAAACCGCCGGGATGAGGGAAGGGTTCAGACTGTGCCTGGGCCCTGTGGTCTCTTCCAGGTCAGTGTATGGCATTTCCTTCCCCTTGCCACAGGCACCTGGGAGCATGTCTGCACGTGGAGAAAGACTTTCCCGTGGGAACCCGGTTTTTGTCAAACGGGTCCCAGTGCTCTGCTCCTCTCTTTTCACTCCTGCTGCCAGAAGCCCAGGGAGGATGGGAGGGCTTAGAACATGGCTGGGCACTGTGGTTTTTTCCAGAGAGGTGGAGGGCTTTTGCTTTACGTTGCCACAACCACTTGGGATATGGTGTTCACCTCTGGAAAACTGTTTCCGAGGGAAGCCGGCTTTTTGCAAAGGGGTCTCAGGGCCGTGGGGCTCGGCTCTCCCTCCGGCTCCCCAAAGCTCAGGGACGAGGTGGGGGGCTTAGATCGTGCCTGGGCAATGTTGTTTCTTACACCTGGGTGTGTGGCATTTCGTTGACCTGGCTACTCGCACTTGGGATAGGTTTTCCACAGCAAGCACCTATTGTTCGTCGGAAGCCGTTTTTGCCCCAGGGGTCTCCGGGCTGTGTTCGTTGGGGTTGAACTCCTGCTAGCAAAACCGCCGGGATGAGGGAAGGGTTCAGACTGTGCCTGGGCCCTGTGGTCTCTTCCAGGTCAGTGTATGGCATTTCCTTCCCCTTGCCACAGGCACCTGGGAGCATGTCTGCACGTGGAGAAAGACTTTCCCGTGGGAACCCGGTTTTTGTCAAACGGGTCCCAGTGCTCTGCTCCTCTCTTTTCACTCCTGCTGCCAGAAGCCCAGGGAGGATGGGAGGGCTTAGAACATGGCTGGGCACTGTGGTTTCTTCCAGAGAAGTGGAGGGCATTTGCTTTACCTTGCCACAACCACTTGGGAGAGGGTGTGCACCTCAGGAAAACTGTTTCCGTGGGAAGCCGGCTTTTTGCAAAGGGGTCTCAGGGCCGTGGGGCTCGGCTGTCCCTCCTGCTCCCCAAAGCTCAGGGAGGAGGTGTGGGGCTTAGATCGTGCCTGGGCAATGTTGTTTCTTACACCTGGGTGTGTGGCATTTCGTTGACCTGGCTACTCTCACTTGGGATAGGTTTTCCACAGCAAGCACCTCTTGTTCGTCGGAAGCCTTTTTTGCTTCAGGGTCTCCGGGCTGTGTTCGTTGGGGTTGAACTCCTGCTAGCAAAACCGCCGGGATGAGGGAAGGGTTCAGACTGTGCCTGGGCCCTGTGGTCTCTTCCAGGTCAGTGTATGGCATTTCCTTCCCCTTGCCACAGGCACCTGGGAGCATGTCTGCACGTGGAGAAAGACTTTCCCGTGGGAAGCCGGTTTTTGTCAAACGGGTCCCAGTGCTCTGCTCCTCTCTTTTCACTCCTGCTGCCAGAAGCCCAGGGAGGATGGGAGGGCTTAGAACATGGCTGGGCACTGTGGTTTCTTCCAGAGAAGTGGAGGGCATTTGCTTTACCTTGCCACAACCACTTGGGAGAGGGTGTGCACCTCAGGAAAACTGTTTCCGTGGGAAGCCGGCTTTTTGCAAAGGGTTCTCAGGGCCGTGGGTCTCGGAGTCCCTCCGGCTCCCCAAAGCACAGGGACGAGGTGACGGGCTTAGACCATGCCTGGGCAATGTTGTTTCTTACACCTTGGTGTGTGGCATTTTGTTGACCTGGCTACCCCCACTTGGGATAGGTTTTCCACAGCAAGCACCTCTTGTTCGTCGGAAGCCGTTTTTGCTTCAGGGTCTCCGGGCTGTGTTCGTTGGGGTTGAACTCCTGCTAGCAAAACCGCCGGGATGAGGGAAGGGTTCAGACTGTGCCTGGGCCCTGTGGTCTCTTCCAGGTCAGTGTATGGCATTTCCTTCCCCTTGCCACAGGCACCTGGGAGCATGTCTGCACGTGGAGAAAGACTTTCCCGTGGGAAGCCGGTTTTTGTCAAACGGGTCCCAGTGCTCTGCTCCTCTCTTTTCACTCCTGCTGCCAGAAGCCCAGGGAGGATGGGAGGGCTTAGAACATGGCTGGGCACTGTGGTTTTTTCCAGAGAGGTGGAGGGCTTTTGCTTTACGTTTCCACAACCACTTGGGATATGGTGTTCACCTCTGGAAAACTGTTTCCGTGGGAAGCCGGCTTTTTGCAAAGGGGTTTCAGGGCCGTGGGGCTCGGCTCTCCCTCCGGCTCCCCAAGGCTCAGGGACGAGGTGGGGGGCTTAGATCGTGCCTGGGCAATGTTGTTTCTTACACCTGGGTGTGCGGCATTTCGTTGACCTGGCTACTCCCACTTGGGGTAGGTTTTCCACAGCAAGCACCTCTTGTTCGTCGGAAGCCGTTTTTGCCCCAGGGGTCTCCGGGTTGTGTTCGTTGGGGTTGAACTCCTACTAGCAAAACCGCCGGGATGAGGGAATGGTTCAGACTGTGCCTGGTCCCTGTGGTCTCTTCCAGTTCAGTGTATGGCATTTCCTTCCCCTTGCCACAGGCACCTGGGAGCATGTCTGCACGTGGAGAAAGACTTTCCCGTGGGAAGCCGGTTTTTGTCAAACGTGTCCCACTGCCCTGCTCCTCTCTTTTCACTCCTGCTGCCAGAAGCCCAGGGAGGATGGGAGGGCTTGGAACATGGCTGGGCACTGTGGTTTCTTCCAGAGAAGTGGAGGGCATTTGCTTTACCTTGCCAGAACCACTTGGGATAGGGTGTGCACCTCAGGAAAACTGTTTCCGTGGGAAGCCGGCTTTTTGCAAAGAGGTCTCAGGGCCGAGGGCCTCGGCTGTCCCTCCAGCTCCCCAAACTACAGGGACGAGGTGAGGGGCTTAGACCGTGCCTGGGCAATGTTGTTTCTTACACCTGGGTGTGTGGCATTATGTTGACCTGGCTACCCCCACTTGAGATAGGTTTTCCAGTCAAGCACCTCTTGTTCGTCGGAAGCCGTTTTTGCCTCAGGGTCTCTGGGCTGTGTTCGTTGGGGTTCAACTCCTGCTAGCAAAACCGCCGGGATGAGGGAAGGCTTCAGACTGTGCCTGGGCCCTGTGGTCTCTTCCAGGTCAGTGTATGGCATTTCCTTCCCCTTGCCACAGGCACCTGGGAGCATGTCTGCACGTGGAGAAAGACTTTCCCGTGGGAAGCCGGTTTTTGTCCAACGGGTCCCAGTGCTCTGCTCCTCTCTTTTCACTCCTGCTGCCAGAAGCCCAGGGAGGATGGGAGGGCTTAGAACATGGCTGGGCACTGTGGTTTCTTCCAGAGAAGTGGAGGACATTTGCATTACCTTGCCACTACCACTTAGAATAGGGTCTGCACCTCAGGAAAACTGTTTCCGTGGTAAGCCGGCTTTTTGCAAAGGGTTCTCAGGGTCGTGGGCCTCGGGTGTCCCTCCGGCTCCCCAAAGCACAGGGACGCGGTGAGGGGCGTAGACCATGCCTGGGCAATGTTGTTTCTTACACCTGGGTGTGTGGCATTTCGTTGACCTGGCTACCCCCACTTGGGATAAGTTTTCTACAGCAAGCACCTCTTATTCGTCGGAAGCCGTTTTTGCCTCAGGGTCTCCGGGCTGTGTTCGTTGGGGTTGAACTCCTGCTAGCAAAACCGCCGGGATGAGGGAAGGGTTCAGACTGTGCCTGGGCCCTGTGGTCTCTTCCAGGTCAGTGTATGGCATTTCCTTCCCCTTGCCACAGGCACCTGGGAGCATGTCTGCACGTGGAGAAAGACTTTCCCGTGGGAAGCCGGTTTTTGTCAAACGGGTCCCAGTGCTCTGCTCCTCTCTTTTCACTCCTGCTGCCAGAAGCCCAGGGAGGATGGGAGGGCTTAGAACATGGCTGGGCACTGTGGTTTCTTCCAGAGAAGTGGAGGGCATTTGCTTTACCTTGCCACAACCACTTGTGAGAGGGTCTGCACCTCAGGAAAACTTTTTCCGTGGGAAGCCGGCTTTTTGCTAAGGGGTCTCAGGGCCGTGGGCCTCGGGTGTCCCTCCGGCTCCCCAAAGCACAGGGACGAGTTGACGGGCTTAGACCGTGCCTGGGCAATGTTGTTTCTTACACCTGGGTGTGTGGCATTTTGTTGACCTGGCTACCCCCACTTGGGATAGGTTTTCCACAGCAAGCACCTCTTGTTCATCGGAAGCCGTTTTTGCCTCAGGGTCTCCGGGCTGTGTTCGTTGGGGTTGAACTCCTGCTAGCAAAACGGCCGGGATGAGGGAAGGGTTCAGACTGTGCCTGGGCCCTGTGGTCTCTTCCAGGTCAGTGTATGGCATTTCCTTCCCCTTGCCACAGGCACCTTGGAGCATGTCTGCACGTGGAGAAAGACTTTCCCGTGGGAAGCCGGTTTTTGTCAAACGGGTCCCAGTGCTCTGCTCCTCTCTTTTCACTCCTGCTGCCAGAAGCCCAGGGAGGATGGGAGGGCTTAGAACATGGCTGGGCACTGTGGTTTTTTCCAGAGAGGTGGAGGGCATTTGCTTTACCTTGCCACAACCACTTGGGATAGGGTCTGCACCTCAGGAAAACTGTTTCCGTGGGAAGCCGGCTTTTTGCAAAGGGGTCTCAGGGCCGTGGGGCTCGGCTCTCCCTCCGGCTCCCCAAAGCTCAGGGACGAGGTGGGGGGCTTAGATCGTGCCTGGGCAATGTTGTTTCTTACACCTGGGTGTGTGGCATTTCGTTGACCTGGCTACTCCCACTTGGGATAGGTTTTCCACAGCAAGCACCTCTTGTTCGTCGGAAGCCGTTTTTGCCTCAGGGTCTCCAGGCTGTGTTCGTTGGGGTTGAACTCCTGCTAGCAAAACTGCTGGGATGAGGGAAGGGTTCAGACTGTGCCTGGGCCCTGTGGTCTCTTTCAGGTGAGTGTATTGCATTTCCTTTCCCTTGCCACAGGCACCTGGGAGCATGTCTGCACGTGGAGAAAGACTTTCCCGTGGTAAGCCGGTTTTTGTCAAACGGTTCCCAGTGCTCTGCTCCTCTCTTTTCACTCCTGCTGCCAGAAGCCCAGGGAGGATGGGAGGGCTTAGAACATGGCTGGGCATTGTGGTGTCTTCCAGAGAAGTGGAGGGCATTTGCATTACCTTGCCACTACCACTTGGGATAGGGTGTGCACCTCAGGAAAACTGTTTCCGTGGGAAGCCGGCTTTTTGCAAAGGGGTCTCAGGGCCGTGGGGCTCGGCTCTCCCTCCGGCTCCCCAAAGCTCAGGGACGAGGTGGGGGGCTTAGATCGCGCCTGGGCAATGTTGTTTCTTACACCTGGGTGTGTGGCATTTCGTTGACCTGGCTACCCCCACTTGGGATAGGTTTTCCACAGCAAGCACCTCTTGTTCTTCTGAAGCCGTTTTTGCCTCAGGGTCTCCGGGCTGTGTTCGTTGGGGTTGAACTCCTGCTAGCAAAACCGCCGGGATGAGGGAAGGGTTCAGACTGTGCCTGGGCCCTGTGGTCTCTTCCAGGTCAGTGTATGGCATTTCCTTCCCCTTGCCACAGGCACCTGGGAGCATGTCTGCACGTGGAGAAAGACTTTCCCGTGGGAAGCCGGTTTTTGTCAAACGGGTCCCAGTGCTCTGCTCCTCTCTTTTCACTCCTGCTGCCAGAAGCCCAGGGAGGATGGGAGGGCTTAGAACATGGCTGGGCACTGTGGTTTCTTCCAGAGAAGTGGAGGACATTTGCATTACCTTGCCACTACCACTTAGAATAGGGTCTGCACCTCAGGAAAACTGTTTCCGTGGGAAGCCGGCTTTTTGCAAAGGGGTCTCAGGGCCGTGGGCCTCGGGTGTCCCTCCGGCTCCCCAATGCACAGGGACGAGGTGAGGGGCTTAGACCATGCCTGGGCAATGTTGTTTCTTACATCTGGGTGTGTGGCATTTTGTTGACCTGGCTACACCCACTTGGGATAAGTTTTCCACAGCAAGCACCTCTTGTTCGTCGGAAGCCGTTTTTGCCTCAAGGACTCCGGGCTGTGTTCGTTGGGGATGAACTCATGCTAGCAAAACTGTCGGGATGAGGGAAAGGTTCAGACTGTGCCTGGGCCCTGTGGTCTCTTCCAGTTCAGTGTATGTCATTTCCTTCCCCTTGCCACAGGCACCTGGGAGCATGTCTGCACGTGGAGAAAGACTTTCGCGTGGGAAGCCGGTTTTTGTCCAACGGGTCCCAGTGCTCTGCTCCTCTCTTTTCACTCCTGCTGCCAGAAGCCCAGGGAGGATGGGAGGGCTTAGAACATGGCTGGGCACTGTGGTTTCTTCCAGAGAAGTGGAGGGCATTTGCTTTACCTTGCCACAACCACTTGGGAGAGGGTGTGCACCTCAGGAAAACTGTTTCCGTGGGAAGCCGGCTTTTTGCAAAGGGTTCTCAGGGTCGTGGGCCTCAGAGTCCCTCCGGCTCCCCAAAGCACAGGGACGAGGTGACGGGCTTAGACCATGCCTGGGCAATGTTGTTTCTTACACCTTGGTGTGTGGCATTTTGTTGACCTGGCTACCCCCACTTGGGATAGGTTTTCCACAGCAAGCACCTCTTGTTCGTCGGAAGCCGTTTTTGCTTCAGGGTCTCCGGGCTGTGTTCGTTGGGGTTGAACTCCTGCTAGCAAAACCGCCGGGATGAGGGAAGGGTTCAGACTGTGCCTGGGCCCTGTGGTCTCTTCCAGGTCAGTGTATGGCATTTCCTTCCCCTTGCCACAGGCACCTGGGAGCATGTCTGCACGTGGAGAAAGACTTTCCCGTGGGAACCCGGTTTTTGTCAAACGGGTCCCAGTGCTCTGCTCCTCTCTTTTCACTCCTGCTGCCAGAAGCCCAGGGAGGATGGGAGGGCTTAGAACATGGCTGGGCACTGTGGTTTTTTCCAGAGAGGTGGAGGGCTTTTGCTTTACCTTGCCACAACCACTTGGGATAGGGTGTTCACCTCTGGAAAACTGTTTCCGTGGGAAGCCGGCTTTTTGCAAAGGGGTTTCAGGGCCGTGGGGCTCGACTCTCCCTCCGGCTCGCCAAAGCTCAGGGACGAGGTGGGGGGCTTATATTGTGCCTGGGCAATGTTGTTTCTTACACCTGGGTGTGTGGCATTTCGTTGACCTGGCTACTCGCACTTGGGATAGGTTTTCCACAGCAAGCACCAGTTGTTCGTCGGAAGCCGTTTTTGCCCCAGGGGTCTCCGGGCTGTGTTCGTTGGGGTTGAACTCCTGCTAGGAAAACCGCCGGGATGAGGGAAGGGTTCAGACTGTGCCTGGGCCCTGTGGTCTCTTCCAGGTCAGTGTATGGCATTTCCTTCCCCTTGCCACAGGCACCTGGGAGCATGTCTGCACGTGGAGAAAGACTTTCCCGTGGGAAGCCGGTTTTGTCAAACGGGTCCCACTGCCCTGCTCCTCTCTTTTCACTGCTGCTGCCAGAAGCCCAGGGAGGATGGGAGGGCTTAGAACATGGCTCGCAGTGTGGTTTCTTCCAGAGAAGTGGAGGGCATTTGCATTACCTTGCCACAACCACTTGGGATAGGGTGTGCACCTCAGGAAAACTGTTTCCGTGGTAAGCCGGCTTTTTGCAAAGGGTTCTCAGGGTCGTGGGCCTCGGGTGTCCCTCCGGCTCCCCAAAGCACAGGGACGAGGTGAGTGGCTTAGACCATGCCTTGGCAATGTTGTTTCTTACACCTTGGTGTGTGGCATTTTGTTGACCTGGCTACCCCCACTTGGGATAGGTTTTCCACAGCAAGCAACTCTTGTTCGTTGGAAGCCGTTTTTGCCCCAGGGGTCTCCGGGCTGTGTTCGTTGGGGTTGAACTCCTGCTAGCAAAACCGCCGGGATGAGGGAAGGGTTCAGACTGTGCTTGGGCCCTGTGGTCTCTTCCAGGTGAGTGTATGGCATTTCCTTCCCCTTGCCACAGGCACCTGGGAGCATGTCTGCACGTGGAGAAAGACTTTCCCGTGGGAAGCCGGTTTTTGTCAAACGGGTCCCAGTGCTCTGCTCCTCTCTTTACACTCCTGCTGCCAGAAGCCCAGGGAGGATGGGAGGGCTTAGAACATGGCTGGGCACTGTGGTTTCTTCCAGAGAAGTGGAGGGCATTTGCTTTACTTTGCCACAACCACTTGGGATAGGGTGTGCACCTCAGCAAAACTGTTTTCCATGGGAAGCAGGCTTTTTGCAAAGGGGTCTCAGGGCCGTGGGCCTCGGCTGTCCCTCCGGCTCCCCAAAGCACAGGGACGAGGTGAGGGGCTTAGACCGTGCCTGGGCAATGTTGTTTCTTACACCTGGGTGTGTGGCATTTCGTTGACCTGGCTACCCCCACTTGGGATAGGTTTTCCACAGCAAGCACCTCTTGTTCGTCGGAAGCCGTTTTTGCCTCAGGGTCTCCGGGCTGTGTTCGTTGGGCTTGAACTACTGCTAGCAAAACCGCCGGGATGAGGGAAGGGTTCAGAATGTGCCTGGGCCCTGTGGTCTCTTCCAGGTCAGTGTATGGCATTTCCTTCCCCTTGCCACAGGCACCTGGGAGCATGTCTGCACGTGGAGAAAGACTTTCCCGTGGGAAGCCGGTTTTTGTCAAACGGGTCCCAGTGCTCTGCTCCTCTCTTTTCACTCCTGCTGCCAGAAGCCCAGGGAGGGTGGGAGGGCTTAGAACATGGCTGGGCACTGTGGTTTCTTCCAGAGAAGTGGAGGGCATTTGCATTACCTTGCCACAACCACTTGGGATAGGGTGTGCACCTCAGGAAAACTGTTTCCGTGGGAAGCCGGCTTTTTGCAAAGGGTTCTCAGGGTCGTGGGCCTCGGGTGTCCCTCCGGCTCCCCAAAGCACAGGGACGAGGTGACGGGCTTAGACCATGCCTGGGCAATGTTGTTTCTTACACCTTGGTGTGTGGCATTTTGTTGACCTGGCTACCCCCACTTGGGATAGGTTTTCCACAGCAAGCACCTCTTGTTCGTAGGAAGCCGTTTTTGCCTCAGGGTTTCCGGGCTGTGTTCGTTGGGGTTGAACTCCTGCTAGCAAAACCGCCGGGATGAGGGAAGGGTTCAGAGTGTGCCTGGGCCCTGTGGTCTCTTCCAGGTCAGTGTATGGCATTTCCTTCCCCTTGCCACAGGCACCTGGGAGCATGTCTGCACGTGGAGAAAGACTTTCCCGTGGGAACCCGGTTTTTGTCAAACGGGTCCCAGTGCTCTGCTCCTCTCTTTTCACTCCTGCTGCCAGAAGCCCAGGGAGGATGGGAGGGCTTAGAACATGGCTGGGCACTGTGGTTTCTTCCAGAGAAGTGGAGGGCATTTGCTTTACCTTGCCACAACCACTTGTGAGAGGGTCTGCACCTCAGGAAAACTGTTTCCGTGGGAAGCCGGCTTTTTGCTAAGGGGTCACAGGGCCGTGGGCCTCGGCTGTCCCTCCGGCTCCACAAAGCACAGGGACGAGTTGACGGGCTTAGACCGTGCCTGCGCAATGTTGTTTCTTACACCTGGGTGTGTGGCATTTTGTCGACCTGGCTACCCCCACTTAGGATAGGTTTTCCAGTCAAGCACCTCTTGTTCATCGGAAGCCGTTTTTGCCTCAGGGTCTCCGGGCTGTGTTCGTTGGGGTTGAACTCCTGCTAGCAAAACCGCCGGGATGAGGGAAGGGTTCAGACTGTGCCTGGGCCCTGTGGTCTCTTCCAGGTCAGTGTATGGCATTTCCTTCCCCTTGCCACAGGCACCTGGGAGCATGTCTGCACGTGGAGAAAGACTTTCCCGTGGGAACCCGGTTTTTGTCAAACGGGTCCCAGTGCTCTGCTCCTCTCTTTTCACTCCTGCTGCCAGAAGCCCAGGGAGGATGGGAGGGCTTAGAACATGGCTGGGCACTGTGGTTTTTTATAGAGAGGTGGAGGGCTTTTGCTTTACCTTGCCACAACCACTTGGGATAGGGTGTTCACCTCTGGAAAACTGTTTCCGTGGGAAGCCGGCTTTTTGCAAAGGGGTCTCAGGGCCGTGGGGCTCGGCTCTCCCTCCGGCTCCCCAAAGCTCAGGGACGAGGTGGGGGGCTTAGATCGTGCCTGGGCAATGTTGTTTCTTACACCTGGGTGTGTGGCATTTCGTTGACCTGGCTACTCGCACTTGGGATAGGTTTTCCACAGCAAGCACCAGTTGTTCGTCGGAAGCCGTTTTTGCCCCAGGGGTCTCCGGGCTGTGTTCGTTGGGGTTGAACTCCTGCTAGCAAAACCGCCGGGATGAGGGAAGGGTTCAGACTGTGCCTGGGCCCTGTGGTCTCTTCCAGGTCAGTGTATGGCATTTCCTTCCCCTTGCCACAGGCACCTGGGAGCATGTCTGCACGTGGAGAAAGACTTTCCCGTGGGAAGCCGGTTTTTGTCAAACGGGTCCCAGTGCTCTGCTCCTCTCTTTTCACTCCTGCTGCCAGAAGCCCAGGGAGGATGGGAGGGCTTAGAACATGGCTGGGCACTGTGGTTTTTTCCAGAGAGGTGGAGGGCTTTTGCTTTACCTTGCCACAACCACTTGGGATAGGGTGTTCACCTCTGGAAAACTGTTTCCGTGGGAAGCCGGCTTTTTGCAAAGGGGTCTCAGGGCCGTGGGGCTCGGCTCTCCCTCCGGCTCCCCAAAGCTAGGGACGAGGTGGGGGGCTTAGATCGTGCCTGGGCAATGTTGTTTCTTACACCTGGGTGTGTGGCATTTCGTTGACCTGGCTACTCGCACTTGGGATAGGTTTTCCACAGCAAGCACCAGTTGTTCGTCGGAAGCCGTTTTTGCCCCAGGGGTCTCCGGGCTGTGTTCGTTGGGGTTGAACTCCTGCTAGCAAAACCGCCGGGATGAGGGTAGGGTTCAGACTGTGCTTGGGCCCTGTGGTCTCTTCCAGGTGAGTGTATGGCATTTCCTTCCCCTTGCCACAGGCACCTGGGAGCATGTCTGCACGTGGAGAAAGACTTTCCCGTGGGAAGCCGGTTTTTGTCAAACGGGTCCCAGTGCTCTGCTCCTCTCTTTACACTCCTGCTGCCAGAAGCCCAGGGAGGATGGGAGGGCTTAGAACATGGCTGGGCACTGTGGTTTCTTCCAGAGAAGTGGAGGGCATTTGCTTTACTTTGCCACAACCACTTGGGATAGGGTGTGCACCTCAGCAAAACTGTTTTCCATGGGAAGCAGGCTTTTTGCAAAGGGGTCTCAGGGCCGTGGGCCTCGGCTGTCCCTCCGGCTCCCCAAAGCACAGGGACGAGGTGAGGGGCTTAGACCGTGCCTGGGCAATGTTGTTTCTTACACCTGGGTGTGTGGCATTTCGTTGACCTGGCTACCCCCACTTGGGATAGGTTTTCCACAGCAAGCACCTCTTGTTCGTCGGAAGCCGTTTTTGCCTCAGGGTCTCCGGGCTGTGTTCGTTGGGCTTGAACTACTGCTAGCAAAACCGCCGGGATGAGGGAAGGGTTCAGAATGTGCCTGGGCCCTGTGGTCTCTTCCAGGTCAGTGTATGGCATTTCCTTCCCCTTGCCACAGGCACCTGGGAGCATGTCTGCACGTGGAGAAAGACTTTCCCGTGGGAACCCGGTTTTTGTCAAACGGGTCCCAGTGCTCTGCTCCTCTCTTTTCACTCCTGCTGCCAGAAGCCCAGGGAGGATGGGAGGGCTTAGAACATGGCTGGGCACTGTGGTTTCTTCCAGAGAAGTGGAGGGCATTTGCATTACCTTGCCACAACCACTTGGAATAGGGTGTGCACCTCAGGAAAACTGTTTCCGTGGGAAGCCGGCTTTTTGCAAAGGGTTCTCAGGGTCGTGGGCCTCGGGTGTCCCTCCGGCTCCCCAAAGCACAGGGACGAGGTGACGGGCTTAGACCATGCCTGGGCAATGTTGTTTCTTACACCTTGGTGTGTGGCATTTTGTTGACCTGGCTACCCCCACTTGGGATAGGTTTTCCACAGCAAGCACCTCTTGTTCGTCGGAAGCCGTTTTTGCCTCAGGGTTTCCGGGCTGTGTTCGTTGGGGTTGAACTCCTGCTAGCAAAACCGCCGGGATGAGGGAAGGGTTCAGACTGTGCCTGGGCCCTGTGGTCTCTTCCAGGTCAGTGTATGGCATTTCCTTCCCCTTGCCACAGGCACCTGGGAGCATGTCTGCACGTGGAGAAAGACTTTCCCGTGGGAACCCGGTTTTTGTCAAACGGGTCCCAGTGCTCTGCTCCTCTCTTTTCACTCCTGCTGCCAGAAGCCCAGGGAGGATGGGAGGGCTTAGAACATGGCTGGGCACTGTGGTTTCTTCCAGAGAAGTGGAGGGCATTTGCTTTACCTTGCCACAACCACTTGTGAGAGGGTCTGCACCTCAGGAAAACTGTTTCCGTGGGAAGCCGGCTTTTTGCTAAGGGGTCACAGGGCCGTGGGCCTCGGCTGTCCCTCCGGCTCCCCAAAGCACAGGGACGAGTTGACGGGCTTAGACCGTGCCTGCGCAATGTTGTTTCTTACACCTGGGTGTGTGGCATTTTGTTGACCTGGCTACCCCCACTTGGGATAGGTTTTCCAGTCAAGCACCTCTTGTTCATCGGAAGCCGTTTTTGCCTCAGGGTCTCCGGGCTGTGTTCATTGGGGTTGAACTCCTGCTAGCAAAACCGCCGGGATGAGGGAAGGGTTCAGACTGTGCCTGGGCCCTGTGGTCTCTTCCAGGTCAGTGTATGGCATTTCCTTCCCCTTGCCACAGGCACCTGGGAGCATGTCTGCACGTGGAGAAAGACTTTCCCGTGGGAAGCCGGTTTTTGTCAAACGGGTCCCAGTGCTCTGCTCCTCTCTTTTCACTCCTGTTGCCAGAAGCCCAGGGAGGATGGGAGGGCTTAGAACATGGCTGGGCACTGTGGTTTTTTATAGAGAGGTGGAGTGCTTTTGCTTTACCTTGCCACAACCACTTGGGATAGGGTGTTCACCTCTGGAAAACTGTTTCCGTGGGAAGCCGGCTTTTTGCAAAGGGGTCTCAGGGCCGTGGGGCTCGGCTCTCCCTCCGGCTCCCCAAAGCTCAGGGACGAGGTGGGGGGCTTAGATCGTGCCTGGGCAATGTTGTTTCTTACACCTGGGTGTGTGGCATCTCGTTGACCTGGCTACTCGCACTTGGGATAGGTTTTCCACAGCAAGCACCAGTTGTTCGTCGGAAGCCGTTTTTGCCCCAGGGGTCTCCGGGCTGTGTTCGTTGGGGTTGAACTCCTGCTAGCAAAATCGCCGGGATGAGGGAAGGGTTCAGACTGTGCCTGGGCCCTGTGGTCTCTTCCAGGTCAGTGTATGGCATTTCCTTCCCCTTGCCACAGGCACCTGGGAGCATGTCTGCACGTGGAGAAAGACTTTCCCGTGGGAAGCCGGTTTTTGTCAAACGGGTCCCACTGCCCTGCTCCTCTCTTTTCACTCCTGCTGCCAGAAGCCCAGGGAGGATGGGAGGGCTTAGAACAAGGCTCACACTGTGGTTTCTTCCAGAGAAGTGGAGGGCATTTGCATTACCTTGCCACAACCACTTGGGATAGGGTGTGCACCTCAGGAAAACTGTTTCCGTGGTAAGCTGGCTTTTTGCAAAGGGTTCTCAGGGTCGTGGGCCTCGGGTGTCCCTCCGGCTCCCCAAAGCACAGGGACGAGGTGAGGGGCTTAGACCATGCCTGGGCAATGTTGTTTCTTACACCTTGGTGTGTGGCATTTTGTTGACCTGGCTACCCTCACTTGGGATAGGTTTTCCACAGCAAGCACCTCTTGTTCGTCGGAAGCCGTTTTTGCCTCAGGGTCTCCGGGCTGTGTTCGTTGGGGTTGAACTCCTGCTAGCAAAACCGCCGGGATTAGGGAAGGGTTCAGACTGTGCCTGGGCCCTGTGGTCTCTTCCAGGTCAGTGTATGGCATTTCCTTCCCCTTGCCACAGGCACCTGGGAGCATGTCTGCACGTGGAGAAAGACTTTCCCGTGGGAAGCCCGTTTTTGTCAAACGGATCCCAGTGCTCTGCTCCTCTCTTTTCACTCCTGCTGCCAGAAGCCCAGGGAGGATGGGAGGGCTTGGAACATGGCTGGGCACTGTGGTTTCTTCCAGAGAAGTGGAGGGCATTTGCTTTACCTTGCCACAACCACTTGGGATAGGGTGTGCACCTCAGGAAAACTGTTTCCGTGGGAAGCCGGCTTTTTGCAAAGGGGTCTCATGGCCGTGGGCAACGGGTGTCCCTCCGGGTCCCCAATGCACAGGGACGAGGTGAGGGGCTTAGACCGTGCCTGGGCAATGTTGTTTCTTACATCTGGGTGTGTGGCATTTTGTTGACCTGGCTACACCCACTTGGGATAAGTTTTCCACAGCAAGCACCTCTTGTTCGTCGGAAGCCGTTTTTGCCTCAGGGACTCCGGGCTGTGTTCGTTGGGGTTGAACTCATGCTAGCAAAACTGTCGGGATGAGGGAAAGGTTCAGACTGTGCCTGGGCCCTGTGGTCTCTTCCAGGTCAGTGTATGTCATTTCCTTCCCCTTGCCACAGGCACCTGGGAGCATGTCTGCACGTGGAGAAAGACTTTGCCGTGGGAAGCCGGTTTTTCTCAAACGGGTCCCAGTGCCCTGCTCCTCTCTTTCCACTCCTGCTGCCAGAAGGCCAGGGAGGATGGGAGGGCTTAGAACATGGCTGGGCACTGTGGTTTCTTCCAGAGAAGTGGAGGGCATTTGCATTACCTTGCCAGAACCACTTGGGATAGGGTGTGCAACTCAGGAAAACTGTTTCCGTGGGAAGCCGGCTTTTTGCTAAGGGGTCTCAGGGCCGAGGGGCTCGGCTGTCCCTCCGGCTCCCCAAAGCACAGGGACGAGGTGAGGGGCTTAGACCGTGCCTGGGCAATGTTGTTTCTTACACCTGGGTGTGTGGCATTTTGTTGACCTGGCTACCCCCACTTGAAATAGGTTTTCCAGTCAAGCAGCTCTTGTTCGTCGGAAGCCGTTTTTGCCTCAGGGCCTCTGGGCTGTGTTCGTTGGTGTTGAACTCCTGCTAGCAAAACCGCCGGGATGAGGGAAGGGTTCAGACTGTGCCTGGGCCCTGTGGTCTCTTCCAGGTCAGTGTATGGCATTTTCTTCCCCTTGCCACAGGCACCTGGGAGCATGTCTGCACGTGGAGAAAGACTTTCCCGTGGGAAGCCGGTTTTTGTCCAACGGGTCCCAGTGCTCTGCTCCTCTCTTTTCACTCCTGCTGCCAGAAGCCCAGGGAGGATGGGAGGGCTTAGAACATGGCTGGGCACTGTGGTTTCTTCCAGAGAAGTGGAGGGCATTTGCATTACCTTGCCACAACCACTTGGGATAGGGTCAGCACCTCAGGAAAACTGTTTCCGTGGGAAGCCGGCTTTTTGCAAAGGGGTCTCAGGGCCGTGGGCCTCGGGTGTCCCTCCGGCTCCCCAAAGCACAGGGACGAGGTGAGGGGCTTAGACCATGCCTGGGCCATGTTGTTTCTTACACCTTGGTGTGTGGCATTTTGTTGACCTGGCTACCCCCACTTGGGATAGGTTTTCCACAGCAAGCACCTCTTGTTCGTCGGAAGCCGTTTTTGCCTCAGGGGTCTCCGGGCTGTGTTCGTTGGGGTTGAACTCCTGCTAGCAAAACCGCCGGGATGAGGGAAGGGTTCAGACTGTGCTTGGGCCCTGTGGTCTCTTCCAGGTCAGTGTATGGCATTTCCTTCCCCTTGCCACAGGCACCTGGGAGCATGTCTGCACGTGGAGAAAGACTTTCCCGTGGGAAGCCGGTTTTTGTCAAACGGGTCCCAGTGCTCTGCTCCTCTCTTTTCACTCCTGCTGCCAGAAGCCCAGGGAGGATGGGAGGGTTTAGAACATGGCTGGGCACTGGTGTTTCTTCCAGAGAAGTGGAGGGCATTTGCATTACCTTGCCACTACCACTTGGAATAAGGTGTGCACCTCAGGAAAACTTTTTCCGTGGGAAGCCGGCTTTTTGCAAAGGGGTCTCAGGGCCGTGGGGGTCGGCTGTCCCTCCGGCTCCCCAAAGCACAGGGACGAGGTGAGGGGCTTAGACCGTGCCTGGGCAATGTTGTTTCTTACACCTGGGTGTGTGGCATTATGTTGACCTGGCTACCCCCACTTGAGATAGGTTTTCCAGTCAAGCACCTCTTGTTCGTCGGAAGCCGTTTTTGCCTCAGGGTCTCTGGGCTGTGTTCGTTGGGGTTGAACTCCTGCTAGCAAAACCGCCGGGTTGAGGGAAGGGTTCAGACTGTGCCTGGGCCCTGTGGTCTCTTCCAGGTCAGTGTATGGCATTTCCTTCCCCTTGCCACAGGCACCTGAGAGCATGTCTGCACGTGGAGAAAGACTTTCCCGTGGCAAGCCGGTTTTTGTCAAACGTGTCCCAGTGCCCTGCTCCTCTCTTTCCACTCCTGCTGCCAGAAGGCCAGGGAGGATGGGAAGGCTTAGAACATGGCTGGGCACTGTGGTTTCTTCCAGAGAAGTGGAGGGCATTTGCATTACCTTGCCACTACCACTTAGAATAGGGTCTGCACCTCAGGAAAACTGTTTCCGTGGGAAGCCGGCTTTTTGCAAAGGGGTCTCAGGGCCGTGGGCAACGGGTGTCCCTCCGGGTCCCCAATGCACAGGGACGAGGTGAGGGGCTTAGACCGTGCCTGGGCAATGTTGTTTCTTACATCTGGGTGTGTGGCATTTTGTTGACCTGGCTACACCCACTTGGGATAAGTTTTCCACAGCAAGCACCTCTTGTTCGTCGGAAGCCGTTTTTGCCTCAGGGACTCCGGGCTGTGTTCGTTGGGGTTGAACTCATGCTAGCAAAACTGTCGGGATGAGGGAAAGGTTCAAACTGTGCCTGGGCCCTGTGGTCTCTTCCAGGTCAGTGTATGTCATTTCCTTCCCCTTGCCACAGGCACCTGGGAGCATGTCTGCACGTGGAGAAAGACTTTCCCGTGGGAAGCCGGTTTTTCTCAAACGGGTCCCAGTGCCCTGCTCCTCTCTTTCCACTCCTGCTGCCAGAAGGCCAGGGAGGATGGGAGGGCTTAGAACATGGCTGGGCACTGTGGTTTCTTCCAGAGAAGTGGAGGGCATTTGCATTACCTTGCCAGAACCACTTGGGATAGGGTGTGCAACTCAGGAAAACTGTTTCCGTGGGAAGCCGGCTTTTTGCTAAGGGGTCTCAGGGCCGAGGGGCTCGGCTGTCCCTCCGGCTCCCCAAAGCACAGGGACGAGGTGAGGGGCTTAGACCGTGCCTGGGCAATGTTGTTTCTTACACCTGGGTGTGTGGCATTTTGTTGACCTGGCTACCCCCACTTGAGATAGGTTTTCCAGTCAAGCAGCTCTTGTTCGTCGGAAGCCGTTTTTGCCTCAGGGTCTCTGGGCTGTGTTCGTTGGGGTTGAACTCCTGCTAGCAAAACCGCCGGGATGAGGGAAGGGTTCAGACTGTGCCTGGGCCCTGTGGTCTCTTCCAGGTCAGTGTATGGCATTTCCTTCCCCTTGCCACAGGCACCTGGGGGCATGTCTGCACGTGGAGAAAGACTTTCCCGTGGGAAGCCGGTTTTTGTCCAACGGGTCCCAGTGCTCTGCTCCTCTCTTTTCACTCCTGCTGCCAGAAGCCCAGGGAGGATGGGAGGGCTTAGAACATGGCTGGGCACTGTGGTTTCTTCCAGAGAAGTGGAGGGCATTTGCATTACCTTGCCACAACCACTTGGGATAGGGTCAGCACCTCAGGAAAACTGTTTCCGTGGGAAGCCGGCTTTTTGCAAAGGGGTCTCAGGGCCGTGGGCCTCGGGTGTCCCTCCGGCTCCCCAAAGCACAGGGACGAGGTGAGGGGCTTAGACCATGCCTGGGCAATGTTGTTTCTTACACCTGGGTGTGTGGCATTATGTTGACCTGGCTACCCCCACTTGAGATAGGTTTTCCAGTCAAGCACCTCTTGTTCGTCGGAAGCCGTTTTTGCCTCAGGGTCTCTGGGCTGTGTTCGTTGGGGTTGAACTCCTGCTAGCAAAACCGCCGGGTTGAGGGAAGGGTTCAGACTGTGCCTGGGCCCTGTGGTCTCTTCCAGGTCAGTGGATGGCATTTCCTTCCCCTTGCCACAGGCACCTGAGAGCATGTCTGCACGTGGAGAAAGACTTTCCCGTGGCAAGCCGGTTTTTGTCAAACGTGTCCCAGTGCCCTGCTCCTCTCTTTCCACTCCTGCTGCCAGAAGGCCAGGGAGGATGGGAAGGCTTAGAACATGGCTGGGCACTGTGGTTTCTTCCAGAGAAGTGGAGGGCATTTGCATTACCTTGCCACTACCACTTAGAATAGGGTCTGCACCTCAGGAAAACTGTTTCCGTGGGAAGCCGGCTTTTTGCAAAGGGGTCTCAGGGCCGTGGGCAACGGGTGTCCCTCCGGGTCCCCAATGCACAGGGACGAGGTGAGGGGCTTAGACCGTGCCTGGGCAATGTTGTTTCTTACATCTGGGTGTGTGGCATTTTGTTGACCTGGCTACCCCCACTTGGGATAAGTTTTCCACAGCAAGCACCTCTTGTTCGTCGGAAGCCGTTTTTGCCTCAGGGACTCCGGGCTGTGTTCGTTGGGGTTGAACTCATGCTAGCAAAACTGTCGGGATGAGGGAAAGGTTCAAACTGTGCCTGGGCCCTGTGGTCTCTTCCAGGTCAGTGTATGTCATTTCCTTCCCCTTGCCACAGGCACCTGGGAGCATGTCTGCACGTGGAGAAAGACTTTCCCGTGGGAAGCCGGTTTTTCTCAAACGGGTCCCAGTGCCCTGCTTCTCTCTTTCCACTCCTGCTGCCAGAAGGCCAGGGAGGATGGGAGGGCTTAGAACATGGCTGGGCACTGTGGTTTCTTCCAGAGAAGTGGAGGGCATTTGCATTACCTTGCCAGAACCACTTGGGATAGGGTGTGCAACTCAGGAAAACTGTTTCCGTGGGAAGCCGGCTTTTTGCTAAGGGGTCTCAGGGCCGAGGGGCTCGGCTGTCCCTCCGGCTCCCCAAAGCACAGGGACGAGGTGAGGGGCTTAGACCGTGCCTGGGCAATGTTGTTTCTTACACCTGGGTGTGTGGCATTTTGTTGACCTGGCTACCCCCACTTGAGATAGGTTTTCCAGAAAAGCAGCTCTTGTTCGTCGGAAGCCGTTTTTGCCTCAGGGTCTCTGGGCTGTGTTCGTTGGGGTTGAACTCCTGCTAGCAAAACCGCCGGGATGAGGGAAGGGTTCAGACTGTGCCTGGGCCCTGTGGTCTCTTCCAGGTCAGTGTATGGCATTTCCTTCCCCTTGCCACAGGCACCTGGGAGCATGTCTGCACGTGGAGAAAGACTTTCCCGTGGGAAGCCGGTTTTTGTCCAACGGGTCCCAGTGCTCTGCTCCTCTCTTTTCACTCCTGCTGCCAGAAGCCCAGGGAGGATGGGAGGGCTTAGAACATGGCTGGGCACTGTGGTTTCTTCCAGAGAAGTGGAGGGCATTTGCATTACCTTGCCACAACCACTTGGGATAGGGTCAGCACCTCAGGAAAACTGTTTCCGTGGGAAGCCGGCTTTTTGCAAAGGGGTCTCAGGGCCGTGGGCCTCGGGTGTCCCTCCGGCTCCCCAAAGCACAGGGACGAGGTGAGGGGCTTAGACCATGCCTGGGCAATGTTGTTTCTTACACCTTGATGTGTGGCATTTTGTTGACCTGGCTACCCCCACTTGGGATAGGTTTTCGACAGCAAGCACCTCTTGTTCGTCGGAAGCCGTTTTTGCCTCAGGGGTCTCCGGGCTGTGTTCGTTGGGGTTGAACTCCAGCTAGCAAAACCGCCGGGATGAGGGAAGGGTTCAGACTGTGCTTGGGCCCTGTGGTCTCTTCCAGGTCAGTGTATGGCATTTCCTTCCCCTTGCCACAGGCACCTGGGAGCATGTCTGCACGTGGAGAAAGACTTTCCCGTGGGAAGCCGGTTTTTGTCAAACGGGTCCCAGTGCTCTGCTCCTCTCTTTTCACTCCTGCTGCCAGAAGCCCAGGGAGGATGGGAGGGTTTAGAACATGGCTGGGCACTGGTGTTTCTTCCAGAGAAGTGGAGGGCATTTGCATTACCTTGCCACTACCACTTGGAATAAGGTGTGCACCTCAGGAAAACTTTTTCCGTGGGAAGCCGGCTTTTTGCAAAGGGGTCTCAGGGCCGTGGGGGTCGGCTGTCCCTCCGGCTCCCCAAAGCACAGGGACGAGGTGAGGGGCTTAGACCGTGCCTGGGCAATGTTGTTTCTTACACCTGGGTGTGTGGCATTATGTTGACCTGGCTACCCCCACTTGAGATAGGTTTTCCAGTCAAGCACCTCTTGTTCGTCGGAAGCCGTTTTTGCCTCAGGGTCTCTGGGCTGTGTTCGTTGGGGTTGAACTCCTGCTAGCAAAACCGCCGGGTTGAGGGAAGGGTTCAGACTGTGCCTGGGCCCTGTGGTCTCTTCCAGGTCAGTGTATGGCATTTCCTTCCCCTTGCCACAGGCACCTGAGAGCATGTCTGCACGTGGAGAAAGACTTTCCCGTGGCAAGCCGGTTTTTGTCAAACGTGTCCCAGTGCCCTGCTCCTCTCTTTCCACTCCTGCTGCCAGAAGGCCAGGGAGGATGGGAAGGCTTAGAACATGGCTGGGCACTGTGGTTTCTTCCAGAGAAGTGGAGGGCATTTGCATTACCTTGCCACAACCACTTGGGACAGGGTGTGCAACTCAGGAAAACTCTTCCCGTGGGAAGCCGGCTTTTTGCAAAGCGGTCTCAGGGCCGAGGGGCTCGGCTGTCCCTCCGGCTCCCCAAAGCACAGGGACGAGGTGAGGGGCTTAGACCGTGCCTGGGCAATGTTGTTTCTTACACCTGGGTGTGTGGCATTTCGTTGATCTGGCTACTCCCACTTGGGATAGGTTTTCCACAGCAAGCACCTCTTGTTCGTCGGAAGCCGTTTTTGCCCCAGGGGTCTCCGGGCTGTGTTCGTTGGGGTTGAACTCCTGCTAGCAAAACCGCCGGGATGAGGGAAGGGTTCAGACTGTGCCTGGGCCCTGTGGTCTCTTCCAGGTCAGTGTATGGCATTTCCTTCCCCTTGCCACAGGCACCTGGGAGCATGTCTGCACGTGGAGAAAGACTTTCCCGTGGGAAGCCGGTTTTTGTCCAACGGGTCCCAGTGCTCTGCTCCTCTCTTTTCACTCCTGCTGCCAGAAGCCCAGGGAGGATGGGAGGGCTTAGAACATGGCTGGGCACTGTGGTTTCTTCCAGAGAAGTGGAGGGCATTTGCTTTACCTTGCCACAACCACTTGGGAGAGGGTCTACACCTCAGGAAAACTGTTTCCGTGGGAAGCCGGCTTTTTGCAAAGGGGTCTCAGGGTCGTGGGCCTCGGGTGTCCCTCCGGCTCCCCAATGCACAGGGACGAGGTGAGGGGCTTAGACCGTGCCTGGGCAATGTTGTTTCTTACACCTTGGTGTGTGGCATTTTGTTGACCTGGCTACCCCCACTTGGGATAGGTTTTCCACAGCAAGCACCTCTTGTTCCTCGGAGGCCGTTTTTGCCTCAGGCGTCTCTGGGCTGTGTTCGTTGGCGTTGAACTCCTGCTAGCAAAACCGCCGGGATGAGGGAAGGGTTCAGACTGTGCTTGGGCCCTGTGGTCTCTTCCAGGTCAGTGTATGGCATTTCCTTCCCCTTGCCACAGGCACCTGGGAGCATGTCTGCACGTGGAGAAAGACTTTCCCGTGGGAAGCCGGTTTTTGTCAAACGGGTCCCAGTGCCCTGCTCCTCTCTTTTCACTCCTGCTGCCAGAAGCCCAGGGAGGATGGGAGGGCTTAGAACATGGCTGGGCAATGTGGTTTCTTCCAGAGAAGTGGAGGGCATTTGCATAACCTTGCCACTACCATTTGGAATAGGGTGTGCACCTCAGGAAACCTTTTCCGTGGGAAGCCGGCTTTTTGCAAAGGGCTCTCAGGGCCGTGGGCCTCGGGTGTCCCTCCGGCTCCCCAAAGCACGGGGACGAGGTGAGGGGCTTAGACCGTGCCTGGGCAATGTTGTTTCTTACACCTGGGTGTGTGGCATTTCGTTGACCTGGCTACACCCACTTCGGATAAGTTTTCCACAGCAAGCACCTCTTGTTCGTCGGAAGCCGTTTTTGCCCCAGGGGTCTCCGGGCTGTGTTCGTTGGGCTTGAACTCCTGCTAGCAAAACCGCTGGGAGGAGGGAAGGGTTCAGACTGTGCCTGGGCCCTGTGGTCTCTTCCAGGTCAGTGTATGTCATTTCCTTCCCCTTGCCACAGGCACCTGGGAGCATGTCTGCACGTGGAGAAAGACTTTCCCGTGGGAAGCCGGTTTTTGTCAAACGGGTCCCACTGCTCTGCTCCTCTCTTTTCACTCCTGCTGCCAGAAGCCCAGGGAGGATGGGAGGGCTTGGAACATGGCTGGGCACTGTGGTTTCTTCCAGAGAAGTGGAGGGCATTTGCTTTACCTTGCCAGAACCACTTGGGATAGGGTGTGCTCCTCAGGAAAACTGTTTCCGTGGGAAGCCGGCTTTTTGCAAAGGGGTCTCAGGGCCGAGGGCCTCGGCTGTCCCTCCGGCTCCCCAAAGCACAGGGACGAGGTGAGGGGCTTAGACCGTGCCTGGGCAATGTTGTTTCTTACATCTGGGTGTGTGGCATTTTGTTGACCTGGCTACACCCACTTGGGATAAGTTTTCCAAAGCAAGCACCTCTTGTTCGTCGGAAGCCGTTTTTGCCTCAAGGACTCCGGGCTGTGTTCGTTGGGGTTGAACTCATGCTAGCAAAACTGTCGGGATGAGGGAGAGGTTCAGACTGTGCCTGGGCCCTGTGGTCTCTTCCAGTTCAGTGTATGTCATTTCCTTCCCCTTGCCACAGGCACCTGGGAGCATGTCTGCACGTGGAGAAAGACTTTCCCGTGGGAAGCCGGTTTTTGTCAAACGGGTCCCAGTGCCCTTCTCCTCTCTTTCCACTCCTGCTGCCAGAAGGCCAGGGAGGATGGGAGGGCTTAGAACATGGCTGGGCACTGTGGTTTCTTCCAGAGAAGTGGAGGGCATTTGCATTACCTTGCCACAACCACTTGGGACAGGGTGTGCAACTCAGGAAAACTGTTCCCGTGGGAAGCCCGCTTTTTGCAAAGGGGTCTCAGGGCCGAGGGGCTCGGCTGTCCCTCCGGCTCCCCAAAGCACAGGGACGAGGTGAGGGGCTTAGACCGTGCCTGGGCAATGTTGTTTCTTACACCTGGGTGTGTGGCATTTCGTTGACCTGGCTACTCCCACTTGGGATAGGTTGTCCACAGCAAGCAACTCTTGTTCGTCGGAAGCCGTTTTTGCCTCAGGGGTCTCCGGGCTGTGTTCGTTGGGGTTGAACTCCTGCTAGCAAAACCGCCGGGATGAGGGAAGGGTTCAGACTGTGCCTGGGCCCTGTGGTCTCTTCCAGGTCAGTGTATGGCATTTCCTTCCCCTTGCCACAGGCACCTGGGAGCATGTCTGCACGTGGAGAAAGACTTTCGCGTGGGAAGCCGGTTTTTGTCCAACGGGTCCCAGTGCTCTGCTCCTCTCTTTTCACTCCTGCTGCCAGAAGCCCAGGGAGGATGGGAGGGCTTAGAACATGGCTGGGCACTGTGGTTTCTTCCAGAGAAGTGGAGGGCATTTGCTTTACCTTGCCACAACCACTTGGGAGAGGGTCTGCACCTCAGGAAAACTGTTTCCGTGGGAAGCCGGCTTTTTGCAAAGGGTTCTCAGGGTCGTGGGCCTCGGGTGTCCCTCCGGCTCCCCAAAGCACAGGGACGAGGTGACGGGCTTAGACCATACCTGGGCAATGTTGTTTCTTACACCTTGGTGTGTGGCATTTTGTTGACCTGGCTACCCCCACTTGGGATAGGTTTTCCACAGCAAGCACCTCTTGTTCGTCGGAAGCCGTTTTTGCTTCAGGGTCTCCGGGCTGTGTTCGTTGGGGTTGAACTCCTGCTAGCAAAACCGCCGGGATGAGGGAAGGGTTCAGACTGTGCCTGGGCCCTGTGGTCTCTTCCAGGTCAGTGTATGGCATTTCCTTCCCCTTGCCACAGGCACCTGGGAGCATGTCTGCCCGTGGAGAAAGACTTTCCCGTGGGAAGCCGGTTTTTGTCAAACGGGTCCCAGTGCTCTGCTCCTCTCTTTTCACTCCTGCTGCCAGAAGCCCAGGGAGGATGGGAGGGCTTAGAACATGGCTGGGCACTGTGGTTTCTTCCAGAGAAGTGGAGGGCATTTGCTTTACCTTGCCACAACCACTTGTGAGAGGGTCTGCACCTCAGGAAAACTGTTTCCATGGGAAGCCGGCTTTTTGCTAAGGTGTCACAGGGCCGTGGGCCTCTGCTGTCCCTCCGGCTCCCCAAAGCACAGGGACGAGTTGACGGGCTTAGACCGTGCCTGGGCAATGTTGTTTCTTACACCTGGGTGTGTGGCATTTTGTTGACCTGGCTACCCCCACTTGGGATAGGTTTTCCAGTCAAGCACCTCTTGTTCATCGGAAGCCGTTTTTGCCTCAGGGTCTCCGGGCTGTGTTCGTTGGGGTTGAACTCCTGCTAGCAAAACCGCCGGGATGAGGGAAGGGTACAGACTGTGCCTGGGCCCTGTGGTCTCTTCCAGGTCAGTGTATGGCATTTCCTTCCCCTTGCCACAGGCACCTGGGAGCATGTCTGCACGTGGAGAAAGACTTTCCCGTGGGAAGCCGGTTTTTGTCAAACGGGTCCCAGTGCTCTGCTCCTCTCTTTTCACTCCTGCTGCCAGAAGCCCAGGGAGGATGGGAGGGCTTAGAACATGGCTGGGCACTGTGGTTTTTTCCAGAGAGGTGGAGGGCTTTTGCTTTACCTTGCCACAACCACTTGGGATAGGGTGTTCACCTCTGGAAAACTGTTTCCGTGGGAAGCCGGCTTTTTGCAAAGGGGTCTCAGGGCCGTGGGGCTCGGCTCTCCCTCCGGCTCCCCAAAGCTCAGGGACGAGGTGGGGGGCTTAGATCGTGCCTGGGCAATGTTGTTTCTTACACCTGGGTGTGTGGCATTTCGTTGACCTGGCTATTCGCACTTGGGATAGGTTTTCCACAGCAAGCACCAGTTGTTCGTCGGAAGCCGTTTTTGCCCCAGGGGTCTCCGGGCTGTGTTCGTTGGGGTTGAACTCCTGCTAGCAAAACCGCCGGGATGAGGGAAGGGTTCAGACTGTGCCTGGGCCCTGTGGTCTCTTCCAGGTCAGTGTATGGCATTTCCTTCCCCTTGCCACAGGCACCTGGGAGCATGTCTGCACGTGGAGAAAGACTTTCCCGTGGGAAGCCGGTTTTTTCAAACGGGTCCCACTGCCCTGCTCCTCTCTTTTCACTCCTGCTGCCAGAAGCCCAGGGAGGATGGGAGGGCTTAGAATATGGCTCGCACTGTGGTTTCTTCCAGAGAAGTGGAGGGCATTTGCATTACCTTGCCACAACCACTTGGGATAGGGTGTGCACCTCAGGAAAACTGTTTCCGTGGTAAGCCGGCTTTTTGCAAAGGGTTCTCAGGGTCGTGGGCCTCGGGTGTCCCTCCGGCTCCCCAAAGCACAGGGACGAGGTGACGGGCTTAGACCATGCCTGGGCAATGTTGTTTCTTACACCTTGGTGTGTGGCATTTTGTTGACCTGGCTACCCCCACTTGGGATAGGTTTTCCACAGCAAGCACCTCTTGTTCGTCGGAAGCCGTTTTTGCTTCAGGGTCTCCGGGCTGTGTTCGTTGGGGTTGAACTCCTGCTAGCAAAACCGCCGGGATGAGGGAAGGGTTCAGACTGTGCCTGGGCCCTGTGGTCTCTTCCAGGTCAGTGTATGGCATTTCCTTCCCCTTGCCACAGGCACCTGGGAGCATGTCTGCACGTGGAGAAAGACTTTCCCGTGGGAACCCGGTTTTTGTCAAACGGGTCCCAGTGCTCTGCTCCTCTCTTTTCACTCCTGCTGCCAGAAGCCCAGGGAGGATGGGAGGGCTTAGAACATGGCTGGGCACTGTGGTTTCTTCCAGAGAAGTGGAGGGCATTTGCTTTACCTTGCCACAACCACTTGGGAGAGGGTGTGCACCTCAGGAAAACTGTTCCCGTGGGAAGCCGGCTTTTTGCAAAGGGGTCTCAGGGCCGTGGGGCTCGCCTGTCCCTCCGGCTCCCCAAAGCACAGGGACGAGTTATGGGGTTTAGACCGTGCCTGGGCAATGTTGTTTCTTACACCTGGGTGTGTGGCATTTTGTTGACCTGGCTACCCCCACTTGGGATAGGTTTTCCACAGCAAGCACCTCTTGTTCGTCGGAAGCCGTTTTTGCCTCAGGGGTCTCCGGGCTGTGTTCGTTGGGGTTGAACTCCTGCTAGCAAAACCTCCGTGATGAGGGAAGTGTTCAGACTGTGCTTGGGCCCTGTGGTCTCTTCCAGGTCAGTGTATGGCATTTCCTTCCCCTTGAACAGGCACCTGGGAGCATGTCTGCACGTGGAGAAAGACTTTCCCGTGGGAAGCCGGTTTTTGTCAAACGGGTCCCAGTGCTCTGCTCCTCTCTTTTCACTCCTGCTGCCAGAAGCCCAGGGAGGATGGGAGGGCTTAGAACATGGCTGGGCACTGTGGTTTCTTCCAGAGAAGTGGAGGGAATTTGCTTTACCTTGCCACAACCACTTGGGATAGGGTCTGCACCTTAGGAAAACTGTTTCCGTGGGAAGCCGGCTTTTTGAAAGGGGTCTCAGGGCCGTGGGCCTCGGGTGTCCCTCCGCCTCCCCAAAGCACAGGGACGAGGTGAGGGGCTTAGATCGTGCCTGGGCAATGTTGTTTCTTACACCTGGGTGTGTGGCATTTCGTTGACCTGGCTACCCCCACTTGGGATAGGTTTTCCACAGCAAGCACCTCTTGTTCGTCGGAAGCCGTTTTTGCCTCAGGGTCTCCGGGCTGTGTTCGTTGGGGTTGAACTCCTGCTAGCAAAACCACCGGGATGAGGGAAGGGTTCAGACTGTGCCTGGGCCCTGTGGTCTCTTCCAGGTCAGTGTATGGCATTTCCTTCCCCTTGCCACAGGCAACTGGGAGCATGTCTGCACGTGGAGAAAGACTTTCCCGTGGGAAGCCGGTATTTGTCAAACGGGTCCCAGTGCTCTGCTCCTCTCTTTTCACTCCTGCTGCCAGAAGCCCAGGGAGGATGGGAGGGCTTAGAACATGGCTGGGCACTGTGGTTTCTTCCAGAGAAGTGGAGGGCATTTGCATTACCTTGCCACAAGCACTTGGGATAGGGTCTGCACCTCAGGAAAACTGTTTCCGTGGGAAGCCGGCTTTTTGCAAAGGGGTCTCAGGGCCGTGGTGCTTGGCTGTCCCTCGGGCTCCCCAAAGCACAGGGACGAGGTGAAGAGTCTAGACCGTGCCTGGGCAATGTTGTTTCTTACACCTGGGTGTGTGGCATTTCGTTGACCTGGCTACCCCCACTTGGGGTAGGTTTTCCACAGCAAGCACCTCTTGTTCGTCGGAAGCCGTTTTTGCCCCAGGGGTCTCCGGGCTGTGTTCGTTGGGGTTGAACTCCTGCTAGCAAAACCGCCGGGATGAGGGAAGGGTTCAGACTGTGCCTGGGCCCTGTGGTCTCTTCCAGGTCAGTGTATGGCATTTCCTTCCCCTTGCCACAGGCCCCTGGGAGCATGTCTGCACGTGGAGAAAGACTTTCCCGTGGGAAGCCGGTTTTTGTCAAACGGGTCCCAGTGCCCTGCTCCTCTCTTTTCACTCGTGCTGCCAGAAGCCCAGGGAGGATGGGAGGGCTTAGAACATGGCTGGGCACTGTGGTTTCTTCCAGAGAAGTGGAGGGCATTTGCATTACCTTGCCACTACCACTTGCGATAGGGTCTGCACCTCAGGAAAACTGTTTCGGTGGGAAGCCGACTTTTTGCAAAGGGGTCTCAGGGCCGTGGGCCTCGGCTGTCCCTCCGGCTCCCCAAAGCCCAGGGACGAGGTGAGGGGCTTGGACCCTGCCTGGGCAATGTTGTTTCTTACACCTGGGTGTGTGTCATTTCGTTGACCTGGCTACTCCCACTTGGGATAGGTTTTCCACAGCAAGCACCTCTTGTTCGTCGGAAGCCGTTTTTGCCTCAGGGTCTCCGAGCTCTGTTCGTTGGGGTTGAACTCCTGCTAGCAAAACTGCCGGGATGAGGGAAGGGTTCAGACTGTGCCTGGGCCCTGTGGTCTCTTCCAGGTCAGTGTATGGCATTTCCTTCCCCTTGCCACAGGCACCTGGGAGCATGTCTGCACGTGGAGAAAGACTTTCCCGTGGGAAGCTGGTTTTTGTCAAACGGGTCCCAGTGCTCTGCTCCTCTCTTTTCACTCCTGCTGCCAGAAGCCCAGGGAGGATGGGAGGGCTTAGAACATGGCTGGGCACTGTGGTTTTTTCCAGAGAGGTGGAGGGCATTTGCTTTACCTTGCCACAACCACTTGGGATAGCGTGTGCACCTCAGGAAAACTGTTTCCGTGGGAAGCCGGCTTTTTGCAAAGGGGTCTCAGGGCCGTGGGGCTCGGCTCTCCCTCCGGCTCCCCAAAGCTCAGGGACGAGGTGGGGGGCTTAGATCGTGCCTGGGCAATGTTGTTTCTTACACCTGGGTGTGTGGCATTTCGTTGACCTGGCTACCCCCACTTGGGATAGGTTTTCCACAGCAAGCACCTCTTGTTCTTCTGAAGCCGTTTTTGCCTCAGGGTCTCCGGGCTGTGTTCGTTGGGGTTGAACTCCTGCTAGCAAAACCGCCGGGATGAGGGAAGGGTTCAGACTGTGCCTGGGCCCTGTGGTCTCTTCCAGGTCAGTGTATGGCATTTCCTTCCCCTTGCCACAGGCACCTGGGAGCATGTCTGCACGTGGAGAAAGACTTTCCCGTGGGAAGCCGGTTTTTGTCAAACGGGTCCCAGTGCCCTTCTCCTCTCTTTCCACTCCTGCTGCCAGAAGCCCAGGGAGGATGGGAGGGCTTAGAACATTGCTGGGCACTGTGGTTTCTTCCAGAGAAGTGGAGGGCATTTGCATTACCTTGCCACAACCACTTGGGATAGGGTGTGCACCTCAGGAAAACTGTTTCCGTGGGAAGCCGGCTTTATGCAAAGGGGTCTCAGGGCCGTGGGGCTCGGCTGTCCCTCCGGCTCCCCAAAGCACAGGGACACGGTGAGGGTCTTAGACCGTGCCTGGGCAATGTTGTTTCTTACACCTGGGTGTGTGGCATTTCGTTGACCTGGCTACCCCCACTTGGGATAGGTTTTCCACAGCAAGCACCTCTTGTTCGTCGGAAGCCGTTTTTGCCTCAGGGTCTCCGGGCTGTGTTCGTTGGGGTTGAACTCCTGCTAGCAAAACCACCGGGATGAGGGACGGGTTCAGACTGTGCCTGGGCCCTGTGGTCTCTTCCAGGTCAGTGTATGGCATTTCCTTCCCCTTGCCACAGGCAACTGGGAGCATGTCTGCACGTGGAGAAAGACTTTCCCGTGGGAAGCCGGTTTTTGTCAATTGGGTCCCAGTGCTCTGCTCCTCTCTTTTCACTCCTGCTGCCAGAAGCCCAGGGAGGATGGGAGGGCTTAGAACATGGCTGGGCACTGTGGTTTCTTCCAGAGAAGTGGAGGGCATTTGCATTACCTTGCCACAACCACTTGGGATAGGGTCTGCACCTCAGGAAAACTGTTTCCGTGGGAAGCCGGCTTTTTGCAAAGTGGTCTCAGGGCCGTGGGGCTTGGCTGTCCCTCCGGCTCCCCAAAGCACAGGGACGAGTTGAAGAGTCTAGACCGTGCCTGGGCAATGTTGTTTCTTACACCTGGGTGTGTGGCATTTCGTTGACCTGGCTACCCCCACTTGGGATAGGTTTTCCACAGCAAGCACCTCTTGTTCGTCGGAAGCCGTTTTTGCCCCAGGGGTCTCCGGGCTGTGTTCGTTGGGGTTGAACTCCTGCTAGCAAAACTGCCGGGATGAGGGAAGGGTTCAGACTGTGCCTGGGCCCTGTGGTCTCTTCCAGGTCAGTGTATGGCATTTCCTTCCCCTTGCCACAGGCACCTGGGAGCATGTCTGCACGTGGAGAAAGACTTTCCCGTGGGAAGCCGGTTTTTGTCAAACGGGTCCCAGTGCCCTGCTCCTCTCTTTTCACTCCTGCTGCCAGAAGCCCAGGGAGGATGGGAGGGCTTAGAACATGGCTGGGAACTGTGGTTTCTTCCAGAGAAGTGGAGGGCATTTGCATTACCTGCCACAACCACTTGGGATAGGGTCTGCACCTCAGGAAAACTGTTTCCGTGGGAAGCCGGCTTTTTGCAAAGTGGTCTCAGGGCCGTGGGGCTTGGCTGTCCCTCCGGCTCCCCAAAGCACAGGGACGAGGTGAGGGGCTTGGACCCTGCCTGGGCAATGTTGTTTCTTACACCTGGGTGTGTGTCATTTCGTTGACCTGGCTACTCCCACTTGGGATAGGTTTTCCACAGCAAGCACCTCTTGTTCATTGGAAGCTGTTTTTGCCCCAGGGGTCTCCGGGCTGTGTTCGTTGGGGTTGAACTCCTGCTAGCAAAACCGCCGGGATGAGGGAAGGGTTCAGACTGTGCCTGGGCCCTGTGGTCTCTTCCAGGTCAGTGTATGGCATTTCCTTCCCCTTGCCACAGGCACCTGGGAGCATGTCTGCACGTGGAGAAAGACTTTCCCGTGGGAACCCGGTTTTTGTCAAACGGGTCCCAGTGCTCTGCTCCTCTCTTTTCACTCCTGCTGCCAGAAGCCCAGGGAGGATGGGAGGGCTTAGAACATGGCTGGGCACTGTGGTTTTTTATAGAGAGGTGGAGGGCTTTTGCTTTACCTTGCCACAACCACTTGGGATAGGGTGTTCACCTCTGGAAAACTGTTTCCGTGGGAAGCCGGCTTTTTGCAAAGGGGTCTCAGGGCCGTGGGGCTCGGCTCTCCCTCCGGCTCCCCAAAGCTCAGGGACGAGGTGGGGGGCTTAGATCGTGCCTGGGCAATGTTGTTTCTTACACCTGGGTGTGTGGCATTTCGTTGACCTGGCTACTCGCACTTGGGATAGGTTTTCCACAGCAAGCACCAGTTGTTCGTCGGAAGCCGTTTTTGCCCCAGGGGTCTCCGGGCTGTGTTCGTTGGGGTTGAACTCCTGCTAGCAAAACCGCCGGGATGAGGGAAGGGTTCAGACTGTGCCTGGGCCCTGTGGTCTCTTCCAGGTCAGTGTATGGCATTTCCTTCCCCTTGCCACAGGCACCTGGGAGCATGTCTGCACGTGGAGAAAGACTTTCCCGTGGGAAGCCGGTTTTTGTCAAACGGGTCCCAGTGCTCTGCTCCTCTCTTTTCACTCCTGCTGCCAGAAGCCCAGGGAGGATGGGAGGGCTTAGAACATGGCTGGGCACTGTGGTTTTTTCCAGAGAGGTGGAGGGCTTTTGCTTTACCTTGCCACAACCACTTGGGATAGGGTGTTCACCTCTGGAAAACTGTTTCCGTGGGAAGCCGGCTTTTTGCAAAGGGGTCTCAGGGCCGTGGGGCTCGGCTCTCCCTCCGGCTCCCCAAAGCTAGGGACGAGGTGGGGGGCTTAGATCGTGCCTGGGCAATGTTGTTTCTTACACCTGGGTGTGTGGCATTTCGTTGACCTGGCTACTCGCACTTGGGATAGGTTTTCCACAGCAAGCACCAGTTGTTCGTCGGAAGCCGTTTTTGCCCCAGGGGTCTCCGGGCTGTGTTCGTTGGGGTTGAACTCCTGCTAGCAAAACCGCCGGGATGAGGGTAGGGTTCAGACTGTGCTTGGGCCCTGTGGTCTCTTCCAGGTGAGTGTATGGCATTTCCTTCCCCTTGCCACAGGCACCTGGGAGCATGTCTGCACGTGGAGAAAGACTTTCCCGTGGGAAGCCGGTTTTTGTCAAACGGGTCCCAGTGCTCTGCTCCTCTCTTTACACTCCTGCTGCCAGAAGCCCAGGGAGGATGGGAGGGCTTAGAACATGGCTGGGCACTGTGGTTTCTTCCAGAGAAGTGGAGGGCATTTGCTTTACTTTGCCACAACCACTTGGGATAGGGTGTGCACCTCAGCAAAACTGTTTTCCATGGGAAGCAGGCTTTTTGCAAAGGGGTCTCAGGGCCGTGGGCCTCGGCTGTCCCTCCGGCTCCCCAAAGCACAGGGACGAGGTGAGGGGCTTAGACCGTGCCTGGGCAATGTTGTTTCTTACACCTGGGTGTGTGGCATTTCGTTGACCTGGCTACCCCCACTTGGGATAGGTTTTCCACAGCAAGCACCTCTTGTTCGTCGGAAGCCGTTTTTGCCTCAGGGTCTCCGGGCTGTGTTCGTTGGGCTTGAACTACTGCTAGCAAAACCGCCGGGATGAGGGAAGGGTTCAGAATGTGCCTGGGCCCTGTGGTCTCTTCCAGGTCAGTGTATGGCATTTCCTTCCCCTTGCCACAGGCACCTGGGAGCATGTCTGCACGTGGAGAAAGACTTTCCCGTGGGAACCCGGTTTTTGTCAAACGGGTCCCAGTGCTCTGCTCCTCTCTTTTCACTCCTGCTGCCAGAAGCCCAGGGAGGATGGGAGGGCTTAGAACATGGCTGGGCACTGTGGTTTCTTCCAGAGAAGTGGAGGGCATTTGCATTACCTTGCCACAACCACTTGGGATAGGGTGTGCACCTCAGGAAAACTGTTTCCGTGGGAAGCCGGCTTTTTGCAAAGGGTTCTCAGGGTCGTGGGCCTCGGGTGTCCCTCCGGCTCCCCAAAGCACAGGGACGAGGTGACGGGCTTAGACCATGCCTGGGCAATGTTGTTTCTTACACCTTGGTGTGTGGCATTTTGTTGACCTGGCTACCCCCACTTGGGATAGGTTTTCCACAGCAAGCACCTCTTGTTCGTCGGAAGCCGTTTTTGCCTCAGGGTTTCCGGGCTGTGTTCGTTCGGGTTGAACTCCTGCTAGCAAAACCGCCGGGATGAGGGAAGGGTTCAGACTGTGCCTGGGCCCTGTGGTCTCTTCCAGGTCAGTGTATGGCATTTCCTTCCCCTTGCCACAGGCACCTGGGAGCATGTCTGCACGTGGAGAAAGACTTTCCCGTGGGAACCCGGTTTTTGTCAAACGGGTCCCAGTGCTCTGCTCCTCTCTTTTCACTCCTGCTGCCAGAAGCCCAGGGAGGATGGGAGGGCTTAGAACATGGCTGGGCACTGTGGTTTCTTCCAGAGAAGTGGAGGGCATTTGCTTTACCTTGCCACAACCACTTGTGAGAGGGTCTGCACCTCAGGAAAACTGTTTCCGTGGGAAGCCGGCTTTTTGCTAAGGGGTCACAGGGCCGTGGGCCTCGGCTGTCCCTCCGGCTCCCCAAAGCACAGGGACGAGTTGACGGGCTTAGACCGTGCCTGCGCAATGTTGTTTCTTACACCTGGGAGTGTGGCATTTTGTTGACCTGGCTACCCCCACTTGGGATAGGTTTTCCAGTCAAGCACCTCTTGTTCATCGGAAGCCGTTTTTGCCTCAGGGTCTCCGGGCTGTGTTCATTGGGGTTGAACTCCTGCTAGCAAAACCGCCGGGATGAGGGAAGGGTTCAGACTGTGCCTGGGCCCTGTGGTCTCTTCCAGGTCAGTGTATGGCATTTCCTTCCCCTTGCCACAGGCACCTGGGAGCATGTCTGCACGTGGAGAAAGACTTTCCCGTGGGAAGCCGGTTTTTGTCAAACGGGTCCCAGTGCTCTGCTCCTCTCTTTTCACTCCTGTTGCCAGAAGCCCAGGGAGGATGGGAGGGCTTAGAACATGGCTGGGCACTGTGGTTTTTTATAGAGAGGTGGAGTGCTTTTGCTTTACCTTGCCACAACCACTTGGGATAGGGTGTTCACCTCTGGAAAACTGTTTCCGTGGGAAGCCGGCTTTTTGCAAAGGGGTCTCAGGGCCGTGGGGCTCGGCTCTCCCTCCGGCTCCCCAAAGCTCAGGGACGAGGTGGGGGGCTTAGATCGTGCCTGGGCAATGTTGTTTCTTACACCTGGGTGTGTGGCATCTCGTTGACCTGGCTACTCGCACTTGGGATAGGTTTTCCACAGCAAGCACCAGTTGTTCGTCGGAAGCCGTTTTTGCCCCAGGGGTCTCCGGGCTGTGTTCGTTGGGGTTGAACTCCTGCTAGCAAAATCGCCGGGATGAGGGAAGGGTTCAGACTGTGCCTGGGCCCTGTGGTCTCTTCCAGGTCAGTGTATGGCATTTCCTTCCCCTTGCCACAGGCACCTGGGAGCATGTCTGCACGTGGAGAAAGACTTTCCCGTGGGAAGCCGGTTTTTGTCAAACGGGTCCCAGTGCCCTGCTCCTCTCTTTTCACTCCTGCTGCCAGAAGCCCAGGGAGGATGGGAGGGCTTAGAACAAGGCTCACACTGTGGTTTCTTCCAGAGAAGTGGAGGGCATTTGCATTACCTTGCCACAACCACTTGGGATAGGGTGTGCACCTCAGGAAAACTGTTTCCGTGGTAAGCTGGCTTTTTGCAAAGGGTTCTCAGGGTCGTGGGCCTCGGGTGTCCCTCCGGCTCCCCAAAGCACAGGGACGAGGTGAGGGGCTTAGACCATGCCTGGGCAATGTTGTTTCTTACACCTTGGTGTGTGGCATTTTGTTGACCTGGCTACCCTCACTTGGGATAGGTTTTCCACAGCAAGCACCTCTTGTTCGTCGGAAGCCGTTTTTGCCTCAGGGTCTCCGGGCTGTGTTCGTTGGGGTTGAACTCCTGCTAGCAAAACCGCCGGGATTAGGGAAGGGTTCAGACTGTGCCTGGGCCCTGTGGTCTCTTCCAGGTCAGTGTATGGCATTTCCTTCCCCTTGCCACAGGCACCTGGGAGCATGTCTGCACGTGGAGAAAGACTTTCCCGTGGGAAGCCCGTTTTTGTCAAACGGATCCCAGTGCTCTGCTCCTCTCTTTTCACTCCTGCTGCCAGAAGCCCAGGGAGGATGGGAGGGCTTGGAACATGGCTGGGCACTGTGGTTTCTTCCAGAGAAGTGGAGGGCATTTGCTTTACCTTGCCACAACCACTTGGGATAGGGTGTGCACCTCAGGAAAACTGTTTCCGTGGGAAGCCGGCTTTTTGCAAAGGGGTCTCATGGCCGTGGGCAACGGGTGTCCCTCCGGGTCCCCAATGCACAGGGACGAGGTGAGGGGCTTAGACCGTGCCTGGGCAATGTTGTTTCTTACATCTGGGTGTGTGGCATTTTGTTGACCTGGCTACACCCACTTGGGATAAGTTTTCCACAGCAAGCACCTCTTGTTCGTCGGAAGCCGTTTTTGCCTCAGGGACTCCGGGCTGTGTTCGTTGGGGTTGAACTCATGCTAGCAAAACTGTCGGGATGAGGGAAAGGTTCAGACTGTGCCTGGGCCCTGTGGTCTCTTCCAGGTCAGTGTATGTCATTTCCTTCCCCTTGCCACAGGCACCTGGGAGCATGTCTGCACGTGGAGAAAGACTTTGCCGTGGGAAGCCGGTTTTTCTCAAACGGGTCCCAGTGCCCTGCTCCTCTCTTTCCACTCCTGCTGCCAGAAGGCCAGGGAGGATGGGAGGGCTTAGAACATGGCTGGGCACTGTGGTTTCTTCCAGAGAAGTGGAGGGCATTTGCATTACCTTGCCAGAACCACTTGGGATAGGGTGTGCAACTCAGGAAAACTGTTTCCGTGGGAAGCCGGCTTTTTGCTAAGGGGTCTCAGGGCCGAGGGGCTCGGCTGTCCCTCCGGCTCCCCAAAGCACAGGGACGAGGTGAGGGGCTTAGACCGTGCCTGGGCAATGTTGTTTCTTACACCTGGGTGTGTGGCATTTTGTTGACCTGGCTACCCCCACTTGAAATAGGTTTTCCAGTCAAGCAGCTCTTGTTCGTCGGAAGCCGTTTTTGCCTCAGGGCCTCTGGGCTGTGTTCGTTGGTGTTGAACTCCTGCTAGCAAAACCGCCGGGATGAGGGAAGGGTTCAGACTGTGCCTGGGCCCTGTGGTCTCTTCCAGGTCAGTGTATGGCATTTTCTTCCCCTTGCCACAGGCACCTGGGAGCATGTCTGCACGTGGAGAAAGACTTTCCCGTGGGAAGCCGGTTTTTGTCCAACGGGTCCCAGTGCTCTGCTCCTCTCTTTTCACTCCTGCTGCCAGAAGCCCAGGGAGGATGGGAGGGCTTAGAACATGGCTGGGCACTGTGGTTTCTTCCAGAGAAGTGGAGGGCATTTGCATTACCTTGCCACAACCACTTGGGATAGGGTCAGCACCTCAGGAAAACTGTTTCCGTGGGAAGCCGGCTTTTTGCAAAGGGGTCTCAGGGCCGTGGGCCTCGGGTGTCCCTCCGGCTCCCCAAAGCACAGGGACGAGGTGAGGGGCTTAGACCATGCCTGGGCAATGTTGTTTCTTACACCTTGGTGTGTGGCATTTTGTTGACCTGGCTACCCCCACTTGGGATAGGTTTTCCACAGCAAGCACCTCTTGTTCGTCGGAAGCCGTTTTTGCCTCAGGGGTCTCCGGGCTGTGTTCGTTGGGGTTGAACTCCTGCTAGCAAAACCGCCGGGATGAGGGAAGGGTTCAGACTGTGCTTGGGCCCTGTGGTCTCTTCCAGGTCAGTGTATGGCATTTCCTTCCCCTTGCCACAGGCACCTGGGAGCATGTCTGCACGTGGAGAAAGACTTTCCCGTGGGAAGCCGGTTTTTGTCAAACGGGTCCCAGTGCTCTGCTCCTCTCTTTTCACTCCTGCTGCCAGAAGCCCAGGGAGGATGGGAGGGTTTAGAACATGGCTGGGCACTGGTGTTTCTTCCAGAGAAGTGGAGGGCATTTGCATTACCTTGCCACTACCACTTGGAATAAGGTGTGCACCTCAGGAAAACTTTTTCCGTGGGAAGCCGGCTTTTTGCAAAGGGGTCTCAGGGCCGTGGGGGTCGGCTGTCCCTCCGGCTCCCCAAAGCACAGGGACGAGGTGAGGGGCTTAGACCGTGCCTGGGCAATGTTGTTTCTTACACCTGGGTGTGTGGCATTATGTTGACCTGGCTACCCCCACTTGAGATAGGTTTTCCAGTCAAGCACCTCTTGTTCGTCGGAAGCCGTTTTTGCCTCAGGGTCTCTGGGCTGTGTTCGTTGGGGTTGAACTCCTGCTAGCAAAACCGCCGGGTTGAGGGAAGGGTTCAGACTGTGCCTGGGCCCTGTGGTCTCTTCCAGGTCAGTGGATGGCATTTCCTTCCCCTTGCCACAGGCACCTGAGAGCATGTCTGCACGTGGAGAAAGACTTTCCCGTGGCAAGCCGGTTTTTGTCAAACGTGTCCCAGTGCCCTGCTCCTCTCTTTCCACTCCTGCTGCCAGAAGGCCAGGGAGGATGGGAAGGCTTAGAACATGGCTGGGCACTGTGGTTTCTTCCAGAGAAGTGGAGGGCATTTGCATTACCTTGCCACTACCACTTAGAATAGGGTCTGCACCTCAGGAAAACTGTTTCCGTGGGAAGCCGGCTTTTTGCAAAGGGGTCTCAGGGCCGTGGGCAACGGGTGTCCCTCCGGGTCCCCAATGCACAGGGACGAGGTGAGGGGCTTAGACCGTGCCTGGGCAATGTTGTTTCTTACATCTGGGTGTGTGGCATTTTGTTGACCTGGCTACACCCACTTGGGATAAGTTTTCCACAGCAAGCACCTCTTGTTCGTCGGAAGCCGTTTTTGCCTCAGGGACTCCGGGCTGTGTTCGTTGGGGTTGAACTCATGCTAGCAAAACTGTCGGGATGAGGGAAAGGTTCAAACTGTGCCTGGGCCCTGTGGTCTCTTCCAGGTCAGTGTATGTCATTTCCTTCCCCTTGCCACAGGCACCTGGGAGCATGTCTGCACGTGGAGAAAGACTTTCCCGTGGGAAGCCGGTTTTTCTCAAACGGGTCCCAGTGCCCTGCTCCTCTCTTTCCACTCCTGCTGCCAGAAGGCCAGGGAGGATGGGAGGGCTTAGAACATGGCTGGGCACTGTGGTTTCTTCCAGAGAAGTGGAGGGCATTTGCATTACCTTGCCAGAACCACTTGGGATAGGGTGTGCAACTCAGGAAAACTGTTTCCGTGGGAAGCCGGCTTTTTGCTAAGGGGTCTCAGGGCCGAGGGGCTCGGCTGTCCCTCCGGCTCCCCAAAGCACAGGGACGAGGTGAGGGGCTTAGACCGTGCCTGGGCAATGTTGTTTCTTACACCTGGGTGTGTGGCATTTTGTTGACCTGGCTACCCCCACTTGAGATAGGTTTTCCAGTCAAGCAGCTCTTGTTCGTCGGAAGCCGTTTTTGCCTCAGGGTCTCTGGGCTGTGTTCGTTGGGGTTGAACTCCTGCTAGCAAAACCGCCGGGATGAGGGAAGGGTTCAGACTGTGCCTGGGCCCTGTGGTCTCTTCCAGGTCAGTGTATGGCATTTCCTTCCCCTTGCCACAGGCACCTGGGGGCATGTCTGCACGTGGAGAAAGACTTTCCCGTGGGAAGCCGGTTTTTGTCCAACGGGTCCCAGTGCTCTGCTCCTCTCTTTTCACTCCTGCTGCCAGAAGCCCAGGGAGGATGGGAGGGCTTAGAACATGGCTGGGCACTGTGGTTTCTTCCAGAGAAGTGGAGGGCATTTGCATTACCTTGCCACAACCACTTGGGATAGGGTCAGCACCTCAGGAAAACTGTTTCCGTGGGAAGCCGGCTTTTTGCAAAGGGGTCTCAGGGCCGTGGGCCTCGGGTGTCCCTCCGGCTCCCCAAAGCACAGGGACGAGGTGAGGGGCTTAGACCATGCCTGGGCAATGTTGTTTCTTACACCTGGGTGTGTGGCATTATGTTGACCTGGCTACCCCCACTTGAGATAGGTTTTCCAGTCAAGCACCTCTTGTTCGTCGGAAGCCGTTTTTGCCTCAGGGTCTCTGGGCTGTGTTCGTTGGGGTTGAACTCCTGCTAGCAAAACCGCCGGGTTGAGGGAAGGGTTCAGACTGTGCCTGGGCCCTGTGGTCTCTTCCAGGTCAGTGGATGGCATTTCCTTCCCCTTGCCACAGGCACCTGAGAGCATGTCTGCACGTGGAGAAAGACTTTCCCGTGGCAAGCCGGTTTTTGTCAAACGTGTCCCAGTGCCCTGCTCCTCTCTTTCCACTCCTGCTGCCAGAAGGCCAGGGAGGATGGGAAGGCTTAGAACATGGCTGGGCACTGTGGTTTCTTCCAGAGAAGTGGAGGGCATTTGCATTACCTTGCCACTACCACTTAGAATAGGGTCTGCACCTCAGGAAAACTGTTTCCGTGGGAAGCCGGCTTTTTGCAAAGGGGTCTCAGGGCCGTGGGCAACGGGTGTCCCTCCGGGTCCCCAATGCACAGGGACGAGGTGAGGGGCTTAGACCGTGCCTGGGCAATGTTGTTTCTTACATCTGGGTGTGTGGCATTTTGTTGACCTGGCTACCCCCACTTGGGATAAGTTTTCCACAGCAAGCACCTCTTGTTCGTCGGAAGCCGTTTTTGCCTCAGGGACTCCGGGCTGTGTTCGTTGGGGTTGAACTCATGCTAGCAAAACTGTCGGGATGAGGGAAAGGTTCAAACTGTGCCTGGGCCCTGTGGTCTCTTCCAGGTCAGTGTATGTCATTTCCTTCCCCTTGCCACAGGCACCTGGGAGCATGTCTGCACGTGGAGAAAGACTTTCCCGTGGGAAGCCGGTTTTTCTCAAACGGGTCCCAGTGCCCTGCTTCTCTCTTTCCACTCCTGCTGCCAGAAGGCCAGGGAGGATGGGAGGGCTTAGAACATGGCTGGGCACTGTGGTTTCTTCCAGAGAAGTGGAGGGCATTTGCATTACCTTGCCAGAACCACTTGGGATAGGGTGTGCAACTCAGGAAAACTGTTTCCGTGGGAAGCCGGCTTTTTGCTAAGGGGTCTCAGGGCCGAGGGGCTCGGCTGTCCCTCCGGCTCCCCAAAGCACAGGGACGAGGTGAGGGGCTTAGACCGTGCCTGGGCAATGTTGTTTCTTACACCTGGGTGTGTGGCATTTTGTTGACCTGGCTACCCCCACTTGAGATAGGTTTTCCAGAAAAGCAGCTCTTGTTCGTCGGAAGCCGTTTTTGCCTCAGGGTCTCTGGGCTGTGTTCGTTGGGGTTGAACTCCTGCTAGCAAAACCGCCGGGATGAGGGAAGGGTTCAGACTGTGCCTGGGCCCTGTGGTCTCTTCCAGGTCAGTGTATGGCATTTCCTTCCCCTTGCCACAGGCACCTGGGAGCATGTCTGCACGTGGAGAAAGACTTTCGCGTGGGAAGCCGGTTTTTGTCCAACGGGTCCCAGTGCTCTGCTCCTCTCTTTTCACTCCTGCTGCCAGAAGCCCAGGGAGGATGGGAGGGCTTAGAACATGGCTGGGCACTGTGGTTTCTTCCAGAGAAGTGGAGGGCATTTGCATTACCTTGCCACAACCACTTGGGATAGGGTCAGCACCTCAGGAAAACTGTTTCCGTGGGAAGCCGGCTTTTTGCAAAGGGGTCTCAGGGCCGTGGGCCTCGGGTGTCCCTCCGGCTCCCCAAAGCACAGGGACGAGGTGAGGGGCTTAGACCATGCCTGGGCAATGTTGTTTCTTACACCTTGATGTGTGGCATTTTGTTGACCTGGCTACCCCCACTTGGGATAGGTTTTCGACAGCAAGCACCTCTTGTTCGTCGGAAGCCGTTTTTGCCTCAGGGGTCTCCGGGCTGTGTTCGTTGGGGTTGAACTCCAGCTAGCAAAACCGCCGGGATGAGGGAAGGGTTCAGACTGTGCTTGGGCCCTGTGGTCTCTTCCAGGTCAGTGTATGGCATTTCCTTCCCCTTGCCACAGGCACCTGGGAGCATGTCTGCACGTGGAGAAAGACTTTCCCGTGGGAAGCCGGTTTTTGTCAAACGGGTCCCAGTGCTCTGCTCCTCTCTTTTCACTCCTGCTGCCAGAAGCCCAGGGAGGATGGGAGGGTTTAGAACATGGCTGGGCACTGGTGTTTCTTCCAGAGAAGTGGAGGGCATTTGCATTACCTTGCCACTACCACTTGGAATAAGGTGTGCACCTCAGGAAAACTTTTTCCGTGGGAAGCCGGCTTTTTGCAAAGGGGTCTCAGGGCCGTGGGGGTCGGCTGTCCCTCCGGCTCCCCAAAGCACAGGGACGAGGTGAGGGGCTTAGACCGTGCCTGGGCAATGTTGTTTCTTACACCTGGGTGTGTGGCATTATGTTGACCTGGCTACCCCCACTTGAGATAGGTTTTCCAGTCAAGCACCTCTTGTTCGTCGGAAGCCGTTTTTGCCTCAGGGTCTCTGGGCTGTGTTCGTTGGGGTTGAACTCCTGCTAGCAAAACCGCCGGGTTGAGGGAAGGGTTCAGACTGTGCCTGGGCCCTGTGGTCTCTTCCAGGTCAGTGTATGGCATTTCCTTCCCCTTGCCACAGGCACCTGAGAGCATGTCTGCACGTGGAGAAAGACTTTCCCGTGGCAAGCCGGTTTTTGTCAAACGTGTCCCAGTGCCCTGCTCCTCTCTTTCCACTCCTGCTGCCAGAAGGCCAGGGAGGATGGGAAGGCTTAGAACATGGCTGGGCACTGTGGTTTCTTCCAGAGAAGTGGAGGGCATTTGCATTACCTTGCCACAACCACTTGGGACAGGGTGTGCAACTCAGGAAAACTCTTCCCGTGGGAAGCCGGCTTTTTGCAAAGCGGTCTCAGGGCCGAGGGGCTCGGCTGTCCCTCCGGCTCCCCAAAGCACAGGGACGAGGTGAGGGGCTTAGACCGTGCCTGGGCAATGTTGTTTCTTACACCTGGGTGTGTGGCATTTCGTTGATCTGGCTACTCCCACTTGGGATAGGTTTTCCACAGCAAGCACCTCTTGTTCGTCGGAAGCCGTTTTTGCCCCAGGGGTCTCCGGGCTGTGTTCGTTGGGGTTGAACTCCTGCTAGCAAAACCGCCGGGATGAGGGAAGGGTTCAGACTGTGCCTGGGCCCTGTGGTCTCTTCCAGGTCAGTGTATGGCATTTCCTTCCCCTTGCCACAGGCACCTGGGAGCATGTCTGCACGTGGAGAAAGACTTTCCCGTGGGAAGCCGGTTTTTGTCCAACGGGTCCCAGTGCTCTGCTCCTCTCTTTTCACTCCTGCTGCCAGAAGCCCAGGGAGGATGGGAGGGCTTAGAACATGGCTGGGCACTGTGGTTTCTTCCAGAGAAGTGGAGGGCATTTGCTTTACCTTGCCACAACCACTTGGGAGAGGGTCTACACCTCAGGAAAACTGTTTCCGTGGGAAGCCGGCTTTTTGCAAAGGGGTCTCAGGGTCGTGGGCCTCGGGTGTCCCTCCGGCTCCCCAATGCACAGGGACGAGGTGAGGGGCTTAGACCGTGCCTGGGCAATGTTGTTTCTTACACCTTGGTGTGTGGCATTTTGTTGACCTGGCTACCCCCACTTGGGATAGGTTTTCCACAGCAAGCACCTCTTGTTCCTCGGAGGCCGTTTTTGCCTCAGGCGTCTCTGGGCTGAGTTCGTTGGCGTTGAACTCCTGCTAGCAAAACCGCCGGGATGAGGGAAGGGTTCAGACTGTGCCTGGGCCCTGTGGTCTCTTCCAGGTCAGTGTATGGCATTTCCTTCCCCTTGCCACAGGCACCTGGGAGCATGTCTGCACGTGGAGAAAGACTTTCCCGTGGGAAGCCGGTTTTTGTCAAACGGGTCCCAGTGCCCTGCTCCTCTCTTTTCACTCCTGCTGCCAGAAGCCCAGGGAGGATGGGAGGGCTTAGAACATGGCTGGGCAATGTGGTTTCTTCCAGAGAAGTGGAGGGCATTTGCATAACCTTGCCACTACCATTTGGAATAGGGTGTGCACCTCAGGAAACCTTTTCCGTGGGAAGCCGGCTTTTTGCAAAGGGCTCTCAGGGCCGTGGGCCTCGGGTGTCCCTCCGGCTCCCCAAAGCACGGGGACGAGGTGAGGGGCTTAGACCGTGCCTGGGCAATGTTGTTTCTTACACCTGGGTGTGTGGCATTTCGTTGACCTGGCTACACCCACTTCGGATAAGTTTTCCACAGCAAGCACCTCTTGTTCGTCGGAAGCCGTTTTTGCCCCAGGGGTCTCCGGGCTGTGTTCGTTGGGCTTGAACTCCTGCTAGCAAAACCGCTGGGAGGAGGGAAGGGTTCAGACTGTGCCTGGGCCCTGTGGTCTCTTCCAGGTCAGTGTATGTCATTTCCTTCCCCTTGCCACAGGCACCTGGGAGCATGTCTGCACGTGGAGAAAGACTTTCCCGTGGGAAGCCGGTTTTTGTCAAACGGGTCCCACTGCTCTGCTCCTCTCTTTTCACTCCTGCTGCCAGAAGCCCAGGGAGGATGGGAGGGCTTGGAACATGGCTGGGCACTGTGGTTTCTTCCAGAGAAGTGGAGGGCATTTGCTTTACCTTGCCAGAACCACTTGGGATAGGGTGTGCTCCTCAGGAAAACTGTTTCCGTGGGAAGCCGGCTTTTTGCAAAGGGGTCTCAGGGCCGAGGGCCTCGGCTGTCCCTCCGGCTCCCCAAAGCACAGGGACGAGGTGAGGGGCTTAGACCGTGCCTGGGCAATGTTGTTTCTTACATCTGGGTGTGTGGCATTTTGTTGACCTGGCTACACCCACTTGGGATAAGTTTTCCAAAGCAAGCACCTCTTGTTCGTCGGAAGCCGTTTTTGCCTCAAGGACTCCGGGCTGTGTTCGTTGGGGTTGAACTCATGCTAGCAAAACTGTCGGGATGAGGGAGAGGTTCAGACTGTGCCTGGGCCCTGTGGTCTCTTCCAGTTCAGTGTATGTCATTTCCTTCCCCTTGCCACAGGCACCTGGGAGCATGTCTGCACGTGGAGAAAGACTTTCCCGTGGGAAGCCGGTTTTTGTCAAACGGGTCCCAGTGCCCTTCTCCTCTCTTTCCACTCCTGCTGCCAGAAGGCCAGGGAGGATGGGAGGGCTTAGAACATGGCTGGGCACTGTGGTTTCTTCCAGAGAAGTGGAGGGCATTTGCATTACCTTGCCACAACCACTTGGGACAGGGTGTGCAACTCAGGAAAACTGTTCCCGTGGGAAGCCCGCTTTTTGCAAAGGGGTCTCAGGGCCGAGGGGCTCGGCTGTCCCTCCGGCTCCCCAAAGCACAGGGACGAGGTGAGGGGCTTAGACCGTGCCTGGGCAATGTTGTTTCTTACACCTGGGTGTGTGGCATTTCGTTGACCTGGCTACTCCCACTTGGGATAGGTTGTCCACAGCAAGCAACTCTTGTTCGTCGGAAGCCGTTTTTGCCTCAGGGGTCTCCGGGCTGTGTTCGTTGGGGTTGAACTCCTGCTAGCAAAACCGCCGGGATGAGGGAAGGGTTCAGACTGTGCCTGGGCCCTGTGGTCTCTTCCAGGTCAGTGTATGGCATTTCCTTCCCCTTGCCACAGGCACCTGGGAGCATGTCTGCACGTGGAGAAAGACTTTCGCGTGGGAAGCCGGTTTTTGTCCAACGGGTCCCAGTGCTCTGCTCCTCTCTTTTCACTCCTGCTGCCAGAAGCCCAGGGAGGATGGGAGGGCTTAGAACATGGCTGGGCACTGTGGTTTCTTCCAGAGAAGTGGAGGGCATTTGCTTTACCTTGCCACAACCACTTGGGAGAGGGTCTGCACCTCAGGAAAACTGTTTCCGTGGGAAGCCGGCTTTTTGCAAAGGGTTCTCAGGGTCGTGGGCCTCGGGTGTCCCTCCGGCTCCCCAAAGCACAGGGACGAGGTGACGGGCTTAGACCATACCTGGGCAATGTTGTTTCTTACACCTTGGTGTGTGGCATTTTGTTGACCTGGCTACCCCCACTTGGGATAGGTTTTCCACAGCAAGCACCTCTTGTTCGTCGGAAGCCGTTTTTGCTTCAGGGTCTCCGGGCTGTGTTCGTTGGGGTTGAACTCCTGCTAGCAAAACCGCCGGGATGAGGGAAGGGTTCAGACTGTGCCTGGGCCCTGTGGTCTCTTCCAGGTCAGTGTATGGCATTTCCTTCCCCTTGCCACAGGCACCTGGGAGCATGTCTGCCCGTGGAGAAAGACTTTCCCGTGGGAAGCCGGTTTTTGTCAAACGGGTCCCAGTGCTCTGCTCCTCTCTTTTCACTCCTGCTGCCAGAAGCCCAGGGAGGATGGGAGGGCTTAGAACATGGCTGGGCACTGTGGTTTCTTCCAGAGAAGTGGAGGGCATTTGCTTTACCTTGCCACAACCACTTGGGATAGGGTGTGCACCTCAGGAAAACTGTTTCCGTGGGAAGCCGGCTTTTTGCAAAGGGGTCTCAGGGCCGTGGGGCTCGGCTCTCCCTCCGGCTCCCCAAAGCTCAGGGACGAGGTGGGGGGCTTAGATCGTGCCTGGGCAATGTTGTTTCTTACACCTGGGTGTGTAGCTTTTCGTTGACCTGGCTACCCCCACTTGGGATAGGTTTTCCACAGCAAGCACCTCTTGTTCGTCTGAAGCCGTTTTAGCCTCAGGGTCTCCGGGCTGTGTTCGTTGGGGTTGAACTCCTGCTAGCAAAACCGCCGGGATGAGGGAAGGGTTAAGACTGTGCCTGGGCCCTGTGGTCTCTTCCAGGTTAGTGTATGGCATTTCCTTCCCCTTGCCACAGGCACCTGGGAGCATGTCTGCACGTGGAGAAAGACTTTCCCGTGGGAAGCCGGTTTTTGTCAAACGGGTCCCAGTGCTCTGCTCCTCTCTTTTCACTCCTGCTGCCAGAAGCCCAGGGAGGATGGGAGGGCTTAGAACATGGCTGGGCACTGTGGTTTCTTCCAGAGAAGTGGAGGGAATTTGCTTTACCTTGCAACAACCACTTGGGATAGGGTCTGCACCTTAGGAAAACTGTTTCCGTGGGAAGCCGGCTTTTTGCAAAGGGGTCTCAGGGCCGTGGGCCTCGGGTGTCCCTCCGCCTCCCCAAAGCACAGGGACGAGGTGAGGGGCTTAGATCGTGCCTGGGCAATGTTGTTTCTTACACCTGGGTGTGTGTCATTTCGTTGACCTGGCTACTCCCACTTGGGATAGGTTTTCCACAGCAAGCACCTCTTGTTCATTGGAAGCTGTTTTTGCCCCAGGGGTCTCCGGGCTGTGTTCGTTGGGGTTGAACTCCTGCTAGCAAAACCGCCGGGATGAGGGAAGGGTTCAGACTGTGCCTGGGCCCTGTGGTCTCTTCCAGGTCAGTGTATGGCATTTCCTTCCCCATGCCACAGGCACCTGGGAGCATGTATGCACGTGGAGAAAGACTTTCCCGTGGGAAGCCGGTTTTTGTCAAACGGGTCCCAGTACTCTGCTCCTCTCTTTTCACTCCTGCTGCCAGAAGCCCAGGGAGGATGGGAGGGCTTAGAACATGGCTGGGCACTGTGGTTTGTTCCAGAGAACTGGAGGGCATTTGCATTACCTTGCCACTACCACTTGGGATTGGGTCTGCACCTCAGGAAAACTGTTTCGGTGGGAAGCCGGCTTTTTACAAAGGGGTCTCAGGGCCGTGGGCCTCGGCTGTCCCTCCGGCTCCCCAAAGCACAGGGATGAGGTGAGGGGCTTGGACCGTGCCTGGGCAATGTTGCTTCTTACACCTGGGTGTGTGGCATTTCGTTTAACTGGCTACTCCCACTTGGGATAGGTTTCCACAGCAAGCACCTCTTGTTCGTCGGAAGCCGTTTTTGCCCCAGGGGTCTCCGTGCTGTGTTCGTTGGGGTTGAACTCCTGCTAGCAAAACCGCCGGGATGAGGGAAGGGTTCAGACTGTGCCTGGGCCCTGTGGTCTCTTCCAGGTCAGTGTATGGCATTTCCTTCCCCTTGCCACAGGCACCTGGGAGCATGTCTGCACGTGGAGAAAGACTTTCCCTTGGGAAGCCAGTTTTTGTCAAACGGGGCCCAGTGCCCTGCTCCTCTCTTTCCACTCCTGCTGCCAGAAGCCCAGGGAGGATGGGAGGGCTTAGAACATGGCTGGGCACTGTGGTTTTTCCAGAGAAGTGGAGGGCATTTGCATTACCTTGCCACAACCACTTGGGATAGGGTGTGCACCTCAGGAAAACTGTTTCCGTGGGAAGCCGGCTTTTTGCAAAGTGGTCTCAGGGCCGTGGTGCTTGGCTGTCCCTCCGGCTCCCCAAAGCACAGGGACGAGGTGAGGGGCTTGGACCCTGCCTGGGCAATGTTGTTTCTTACACCTGGGTGTGTGTCATTTCGTTGACCTGGCTACTCCCACTTGGGATAGGTTTTCCACAGCAAGCACCTCTTGTTCATTGCAAGCTGTTTTTGCCCCAGGGGTCTCCGGGCTGTGTTCGTTGGGGTTGAACTCCTGCTAGCAAAACCGCCGGGATGAGGGAAGGGTTCAGACTGTGCCTGGGCCCTGTGGTCTCTTCCAGGTCAGTGTATGGCATTTCCTTCCCCTTGCCACAGGCACCTGGGAGCATGTCTGCACGTGGAGAAAGACTTTCCCGTGCGAAGCCGGTTTTTGTCAAACGGGTCCCAGTGCCCTGCTCCTCTCTTTTCACTCCTGCTGCCAGAAGCCCAGGGAGGATGGGAGGGCTTAGAACATGGCTGGGCACTGTGGTTTCTTCCAGAGAAGTGGAGGGCATTTGCTTTACCTTGCCACAACCACTTGGGAGAGGGTCTGCACCTTAGGAAAACTGTTTCCGTGGGAAGCCGGCTTGTTGCAAAGGGGTCTCAGGGCCGTGGGCCTCGGGTGTCCCTCCGGCTTCCCAAAGCCCAGGGACGAGGTGAGGGGCTTAGACCGTGCCTGGGCAATGTTGTTTCTTACACCTGGGTGTGTGGCATTTTGTTGACCTGGCTTCCCCCACTTGGGATAGGTTTTCCACAGCAAGCACCTCTTGTTCGTCGGAAGCCGTTTTTGCCTCAGGGTCTCCGAGCTGTGTTCGTTGGGGTTGAACTCCTGCTAGCAAAACTGCCGGGATGAGGGAAGGGTTCAGACTGTGCCTGGGCCCTGTGGTCTCTTCCAGGTCAGTGTATGGCATTTCCTTCCCCTTGCCACAGGCACCTGGGAGCATGTCTGCACGTGGAGAAAGACTTTCCCGTGGGAAGCTGGTTTTTGTCAAACGGGTCCCAGTGCTCTGCTCCTCTCTTTTCACTCCTGCTGCCAGAAGCCCAGGGAGGATGGGAGGGCTTAGAACATGGCTGGGCACTGTGGTTTTTTCCAGAGAGTGGAGGGCATTTGCTTGACCTTGCCACAACCACTTGGGATAGGGTGTGCACCTCAGGAAAACTGTTTCCGTGGGAAGCCGGCTTTTTGCAAAGGGGTCTCAGGGCCGTGGGGCTCGGCTCTCCCTCCGGCTCCCCAAAGCTCAGGGACGAGGTGGGGGGCTTAGATCGTGCCTGGGCAATGTTGTTTCTTACACCTGGGTGTGTAGCTTTTCGTTGACCTGGCTACCCCCACTTGGGATAGGTTTTCCACAGCAAGCACCTCTTGTTCGTCTGAAGCCGTTTTTGCCTCAGGGTCTCCGGGCTGTGTTCGTTGGGGTTGAACTCCTGCTAGCAAAACCGCCGGGATGAGGGAAGGGTTAAGACTGTGCCTGGGCCCTGTGGTCTCTTCCAGGTTAGTGTATGGCATTTCCTTCCCCTTGCCACAGGCACCTGGGAGCATGTCTGCACGTGGAGAAAGACTTTCCCGTGGGAAGCCGGTTTTTGTCAAACGGGGCCCAGTGCCCTGCTCCTCTCTTTCCACTCCTGCTGCCAGAAGCCCAGGGAGGAGGGAGGGCTTAGAACATGGCTGGGCACTGTGGTTTCTTCCAGAGAAGTGGAGGGCATTTGCATTACCTTGCCACAACCACTTGGGATAGGGTCTGCACCTCAGGAAAACTGTTTCCGTGGGAAGCCGGCTTTTTGCAAAGGGGTCTCAGGGCCGTGGGGCTTGGCTGTCCCTCCGGCTCCCCAAAGCACAGGGACGAGGTGAGGGGCTTGGACCCTGCCTGGGCAATGTTGTTTCTTACACCTGGGTGTGTGTCATTTCGTTGACCTGGCTACTCCCACTTGGGATAGGTTTTCCACAGCAAGCACCTCTTGTTCATTGGAAGCTGTTTTTGCCCCAGGGGTCTCCGGGCTGTGTTCGTTGGGGTTGAACTCCTGCTTGCAAAACCGCCGGGATGAGGGAAGGGTTAAGACTGTGCCTGGGCCCTGTGGTCTCTTCCAGGTCAGTGTATGGCATTTCCTTCCCCTTGCCACAGGCACCTGGGAGCATGTCTGCACGTGGAGAAAGACTTTCCCTTGGGAAGCCGGTTTTTGTCAAACGGGTCCCAGTGCCCTGCTCCTCTCTTTCCACTCCTGCTGCCAGAAGCCCAGGGAGGATGGGAGGGCTTAGAACATGGCTGGGCACTGTGGTTCGTTCCAGAGAACTGGAGGGCATTTGCATTACCTTGCCACAACCACTTGGGATAGGGTCTGCACCTCAGGAAAACTGTTTCCGTGGGAAGCCGGCTTTTTGCAAAGTGGTCTCAGGGCCGTGGGGCTTGGCTGTCCCTCCGGCTCCCCAAAGCACAGGGACGAGGTGAGGGGCTTGGACCCTGCCTGGGCAATGTTGTTTCTTACACCTGGGTGTGTGTCATTTCGTTGACCTGGCTACTCCCACTTGGGATAGGTTTTCCACAGCAAGCACCTCTTGTTCATTGGAAGCTGTTTTTGCCCCAGGGGTCTCCGGGCTGTGTTCGTTGGGGTTGAACTCCTGCTAGCAAAACCGCCGGGATGAGGGAAGGGTTCAGACTGTGCCTGGGCCCTGTGGTCTCTTCCAGGTCAGTGTATGGCATTTCCTTCCCCTTGCCACAGGCACCTGGGAGCATGTCTGAACGTGGAGAAAGACTTTCCCGTGCGAAGCCGGTTTTTGTCAAACGGGTCCCAGTGCCCTGCTCCTCTCTTTTCACTCCTGCTGCCAGAAGCCCAGGGAGGATGGGAGGGCTTAGAACATGGCTGGGCACTGTGGTTTCTTCCAGAGAAGTGGAGGGCATTTGCTTTACCTTGCCACAACCACTTGGGAGAGGGTCTGCACCTTAGGAAAACTGTTTCCGTGGGAAGCCGGCTTGTTGCAAAGGGGTCTCAGGGCCGTGGGCCTCGGGTGTCCCTCCGGCTCCCCAAAGCCCAGGGACGAGGTGAGGGGCTTAGACCGTGCCTGGGCAATGTTGTTTCTTACACCTGGGTGTGTGGCATTTTGTTGACCTGGCTTCCCCCACTTTGGATAGGTTTTCCACAGCAAGCACCTCTTGTTCGTCGGAAGCCGTTTTTGCCTCAGGGTCTCCGAGCTGTGTTCGTTGGGGTTGAACTCCTGCTAGCAAAACTGCCGGGATGAGGGAAGGGTTCAGACTGTGCCTGGGCCCTGTGGTCTCTTCCAGGTCAGTGTATGGCATTTCCTTCCCCTTGCCACAGGCACCTGGGAGCATGTCTGCACGTGGAGAAAGACTTTCCCGTGGGAAGCTGGTTTTTGTCAAACGGGTCCCAGTGCTCTGCTCCTCTCTTTTCACTCCTGCTGCCAGAAGCCCAGGGAGGATGGGAGGGCTTAGAACATGGCTGGGCACTGTGGTTTTTTCCAGAGAGTGGAGGGCATTTGCTTTACCTTGCCACAACCACTTGGGATAGGGTGTGCACCTCAGGAAAACTGTTTCCGTGGGAAGCCGGCTTTTTGCAAAGGGGTCTCAGGGCCGTGGGACTCGGCTCTCCCTCCGGCTCCCCAAAGCTCAGGGACGAGGTGGGGGGCTTAGATCGTGCCTGGGCAATGTTGTTTCTTACACCTGGGTGTGTAGCTTTTCGTTGACCTGGCTACCCCCACTTGGGATAGGTTTTCCACAGCAAGCACCTCTTGTTCGTCTGAAGCCGTTTTTGCCTCAGGGTCTCCGGGCTGTGTTCGTTGGGGTTGAACTCCTGCTAGCAAAACCGCCGGGATGAGGGAAGGGTTCAGACTGTGCCTGGGCCCTGTGGTCTCTTCCAGGTCAGTGTATGGCATTTCCTTCCCCTTGCCACAGGCACCTGGGAGCATGTCTGCACGTGGAGAAAGACTTTCCCGTGGGAAGCCGGTTTTTGTCAAACGGGTCCCAGTGCTCTGCTCCTCTCTTTTCACTCCTGCTGCCAGAAGCCCAGGGAGGATGGGAGGGCTTAGAACATGGCTGGGCACTGTGGTTTCTTCCAGAGAAGTGGAGGACATTTGCATTACCTTGCCACTACCACTTAGAATAGGGTCTGCACCTCAGGAAAACTGTTTCCGTGGGAAGCCGGCTTTTTGCAAAGGGGTCTCAGGGCCGTGGGCCTCGGGTGTCCCTCCGGCTCCCCAATGCACAGGGACGAGGTGAGGGGCTTAGACCGTGCCTGGGCAATGTTGTTTCTTACATCTGGGTGTGTGGCATTTTGTTGACCTGGCTACACCCACTTGGGATAAGTTTTCCACAGCAAGCACCTCTTGTTCGTCGGAAGCCGTTTTTGCCCCAGGGGTCTCCGGGCTGTGTTTGTTGGGGTTGAACTCCTGCTAGCAAAACCACCGGGATGAGGGAAGGGTTCAGACTGTGCCTGGGCCCTGTGGTCTCTTCCAGGTCAGTGTATGGCATTTCCTTCCCCTTGCCACAGGCACCTGGGAGCATGTCTGCACGTGGAGAAAGACTTTCCCGTGGGAAGCCGGTTTTTCTCAAACGGGTCCCAGTGCCCTGCTCCTCTCTTTACACTCCTGCTGCCAGAAACCCAGGGAGGATGGGAGGGCTTAGAACATGGCTGGGCACTGTGGTTTCTTCCAGAGAAGTGGAGGGCATTTGCATTACCTTGCCACAACCACTTGGGATAGGGTGTGCACCTCAGGAATCTGTTCCCGTGGGAAGCCGGCTTTTTGCAAAGGGGTCTCAGGGCCGTGGGCCTCAGGTGTCCCTCCGGTTCCCCAAAGCACAGGGACGAGGTGAGGAGCTTAGACCGTGCCTGGGCAATGTTGTTTCTTACACCTGGGTATGTGGCATTTTGTTGACCTGGCTACCCCCACTTGGGATAGGTTTTCCACAGCAAGCACCTCTTTTTCGTCGGAAGCCGTTTTTGCCTCACGGTCTCCGGGCTGTGTTCGTTGGGGTTGAACTCTTGCTAGCAAAACTGCCAGGATGAGGGAAGGGTTCAGACTGTGCCTGGGCCCTGTGGTCTCTTTCAGTTCAGTGTATGGCATTTCCTTCCCCTTGCCACAGGCACCTGGGAGCATGTCTGCACGTGGAGAAAGACTTTCCCTTGGGAAGCCGGTTTTTGTCAAACGGGTCCCAGTGCCCTGCTCCTCTCTTTTCACTCCTGCTGCCAGAAGCCCAGGGAGGATGGGAGGGCTTAGAACATAGCTGGGAACTGTGGTTTCTTCCAGAGAAGTGGAGGGCATTTGCTTTACCTTGCCACAACCACTTGTGAGAGGGTCTGCACCTCAGGAAAACTGTTTCCGTGGGAAGCCGGCTTTTTGCAAACGGTTCTCAGGGTCGTGGGCCTCTAGTGTCCCTCCGGCTCCCCAAAGCACAGGGACGAGGTGAGGGGCTTAGACCATGCCTGGGCAATGTTGTTTCTTACTGCTGGGTGTGTGGCATTTTGTTGACCTGGCTACCCCCACTTGGGATAGGTTTTCCACAGCAAGCACCTCTTGTTCGTCGGAAGCTGTTTTTGCCCCAGTCGTCTCCGGGCTGTGTTCGTTGGGGTTGAACTCCTGCTAGCAAAACCGCCGAGATGAGGGAATGGTTCAGACTGTGCCTGGGCCCTGTGGTCTCTTCCAGGTCAGTGTATGGCATTTCTTTCCCCTTGCCACAGGCACCTGTGAGCATGTCTGCACGTGGAGAAGGACTTTCTCGTGGGAAGCCGGTTTCTGTCAAACGGGTCCCAGTGCTCTGCTCCTCTCTTTTCACTCCTGCTGCCAGAAGCCCAGGGAGGATGGGAGGGCTTAGAACATGTCTGGGCACTGTGGTTTCTTCCAGAGAAGTGGAGGGCATTTGCATTACCTTGCCACAACCACTTCTGAGAGGGTCTGCACCTCAGGAAAACTGTTTCCGTGGGAAGCTGGCTTTTTGCAAAGGGGTCTCAGGGCCGTGGGCCTCGGGTGTCCCTCCGGCTCCCCAAAGCACAGGGACGAGGTGAGGGGCTTAGACCGTGCCTGGGCAATGTTGTTTCTTACACCTGGGTGTGTGGCATTTTGTTGACCTGGCTACCCCCACTTGGGATAGGTTTTCCACAGCAAGCGCCTATTGTTCCTCGGAAACCGTTTTTACCTCAGGGGTCTCCGGGCTGTGTTCGTTGGGGTTGAACTCCTGCTAGCAAAACCGCCGGGATGAGGGAAGGGTTCAGACTGTGCCTGGGCCCTGTGGTCTCTTCCAGGTCAGTGTATGGCATTTCCTTCCCCTTGCCACAGGCACCTGGGTGCATGTCTGCACGTGGAGAAAGACTTTCCCGTGGGAAGCCGGTTTTTGTCAAACGGGTCCCAGTGCTCTGCTCCTCTCTTTTCACTCCTGCTGCCAGAAGCCCAGGGAGGATGGGAGGGCTTAGAACATGGCTGGGCACTGTGGTTTCTTCCAGAGAAGTGGAGGGCATTTGCATTACCTTGCCTCAACCAGGTGGGATAGGGTCTGCACCTCAGGAAGACTCTTTCCGTCGGAAGCCGGATTTTTGCAAAGGGGTCTCAGGGCAGTGGGCCTCGGGTGTCCCTCCGGCTCAACAAAGCACAGGGACGAGGTGAGGGGCTTAGACCGTGCCTGGGCTATGTTGTTTCTTACACCTTGGTGTGTGGCATTTTGTTGACCTGGCTACCCCCACTTGGGATAGGTTTTCCACAGCAAGCACCTCTTGTTCGTTGGAAGCCGTTTTTGCCCCAGGGGTCTCCGGGCTGTGTTCGTTGGGGTTGAACTCCTGCTAGCAAAACCGCCGGGATGAGGGAAGGGTTTAGACTGTGCCTGGGCCCTGTGGTCTCTTCCAGGTCAGTGTATGGCATTTCCTTCCCCTTGCCACAGGCACCTGGGAGCATGTCTGCACGTGGAGAAAGACTTTCCCGTGGGAAGCCGGTTTTTGTCAAACGGGTCCCAGTGCTCTGCTCCTCTCTTTTCACTCCTGCTGCCAGAAGCTCAGGGAGGATGGGAGGGCTTAGAACATGGCTGGGCACTGTGGTTTCTTCCAGAGAAGTGGAGGGCATTTGCATTACCTTGCCACAACCACTTGGGATAGGGTGTGCACCTCAGGAAAACTGTTTCCGTGGGAAGCCGGCTTTTTGCAAAGGGGTCTCAGGGCCGTGGGCCTCGGCTGTCCCTCCGGCTCCCCAAAGCACAGGGACGAGGTGAGGGGCTTAGACCGTGCCTGGGCAATGTTCTTTCTTACACCTGGGTGTGTGGCATTTTGTTGACCTGGCTGCCCCGGCTTGGGACAGGTTTTCCAGTAAAGCACCTCTTGTTCGTCGGAAGCCGTTTTTGCCTCAGGTTCTCCGGGTGTGTTCGTTGGGGTTGAACTCCTGCTAGCAAAACTGCCGGGATGAGGGAAGGGTTCAGACTGTGCCTGGGCCCTGTGGTCTCTTCCAGGTCAGTGTATGGCATTTCCTTCCCCTTGCCAAAGGCACCTGTGAGCATGTCTGCACGTGGAGAAAGACTTTCCTGTGGGAAGCCGGTTTTTCTCAAACGGGTCCCAGTGCCCTGCTCCTCTCTTTTCACTCCTGCTGCCAGAAGCCCAGGGAGGATGGGAGGGCTTAGAACATGGCTGGGCACTGTGGTTTCTTCCAGAGAAGTGAAGGGCATTTGCTTTACCTTGCCACAACCACTTGGGATAGGGTCTGCACCTCAGGAAAACTGTTTCCGTGGGAAGTCGGCTTTTTGCAAAGGGGTCTCAGTGACGTGGGCCTCGGCTGTCGTTCCGGCTCCCCAAAGCACAGGGACGAGGTGAGGGGCTTAGACCATGCCTGGGCAATGTTGTTTCTTACACCTGGGTGTGTGGCATTTCGTTGACCTGGCTACCCCCACTTAGGATAGGTTTTCCACAGGAAGCGCCTATTGTTCCTCGGAAGCCGTTTTTCCCTCAGGGGTCTCCGGGCTGTGTTCGTTCGGGTTGAACTCCTGCTAGCAAAACCGGCGGGATGAGGGAAGTGTTCAGACTGTGCCTGGGCCCTGTGGTCTCTTCCAGGTGAGTATATGGCATTTCCTTCCCCTTGCCACAGGCACCTGGGAGCATATCTGCACATGGAGAAAGACTTTCGCATGGGAAGCCGGTTTTTGTTAAACGGGTCCCAGTGCTCTGCTCCTCTCTTTTCACTCCTGCTGCCAGAAGCCCTGGGAGGATGGGAAGTCTTAGAACATGGCTGGGCACTGTGGTTTCTTCCAGAGAAGGGGATGGCATTTGCTTTACCTTGCCACAACCACTTGTGAGAAGGTCTGCACCTCAGAAAAACTGTTTCCGTGGGAAGCCGGCTTTTGGCCAAATGGGTCTCAGGGCCGTGGGCCTCGGGTGTCCCTCCGGCTCCCCAAAGCACAGGGACGAGGTGAGTGGCTTAGAACATGCTTGGGCAATGTTGTTTCTTACACCTGGGTGTTTGGCATTTTGTTGACCTGGCTACCCCCACTTGGGATAGGTTTTCCACAGCAAGCACGTATTGTTCGTCAGAAGCCGTTATTGCCCCAGGGGGTCTCCGGGCTGTGTTCCTTGTAGTGGAACTCCTGCTAACAAAACCGCCGGGATGAGGCAAGGGCTCAGACTGTGCCTGGGCCCTGTGGTCTCTTCCAGGTCAGTGTATGGCATTTCCTTCACCTTGCCACAGGCACTGGGAAGCATGTCTGTAAGTGGAGAAGGACTTCCTCGTGGGAAGCCGGTTTCTGTCAAAGAGTCCCAGTGCTGTGCTCCTCTCTTTTCACTCCTGCTGCCAGAAGCCCAGTCAGGAGGGGAGGGCTTAGAACATGGCTGGGCCCTGGGGTTTCTTCCAGAGAAGGGGATGGCATTTGCTTTCCCTTGCCACCACCCCTTGGGATAGGGTCTGCACCTCAGGAAAGCTGTTTCCTTGGGAAGCCGGCTTTCTGCCCAACGGGCCTCAGGGCCGTGGGCCTCGGGGGTCCCTCCGGCTCCCCAAAGCACAGGGACGAGGTGAGGGGCTTAGACCATGCCTGGGCAATGTTGTTTCATCCACCTGGGTGCGTGGCATTTTGTTGACCTGGCTACCCCCACTTGGGATAGGTTTTCCACAGCAAGAGCATATTGTTTGTCGGAAGCCGTTTGGGCCCCAGGGGGTCTCCGGGCTGTGTTCCTTGGGGTTGAACTCCTGCTAGCAAAACCGCCGGGATGAGGGAAGGGCTCAGACTGTGGCTGGGCCCTGTGGTCTCTTCCAGGTCAGTGTATGGCATTTCTTTCACCTTGCCACAGGCACTGGGGAGAATTTCTGCACGTGGAGAAGGACTTCCTCGTGGGAAGCCGGTTTCTGTCAAAGGGTCCCAGTGCTGTGCTCCTCTCTTTTCTCTCCTGCTGCCAGAAGCCCAGGGAGGAGGGGAGGGCTTAGAACATGGCTGGGCACTGGGGTTTCTTCCAGAGAAGGGGATGGCATTTGCTTTCCCTTGCCACCACCCCTTGGGATAGGGTCTGCACCTCAGGAAAGCTGTTTCCTTGGGAAGCCGGCTTTCTGCCCAACGGGCCTCAGGGCCGTGGGCCTCGGGGGTCCCTCCGGCTCCCCACAGCACAGGGACAAGGGGAGGGGCTTAGACCATGCCTGGGCCATGTTGTTTCTTCCACCTGGGTTTGTGCCATTTTGTTGACCAGGCTACCCCCACTTGGGATAGGTTTTCCACAGCAAGAGCATATTGTTCATCGGAAGCCGTTTTTGCCCCAGGGGTCCTCGGGCTGTGTTCGTTGAGTTTGAACTCCTGCTAGCAAAACCGCCGGGATGAGGGAAGGGTTCAGACTGTGCCTGGGCACTGTGGTCTCTTCCAGGTCAGTGTATGGCATTTCCTTCCCCTTGCCACAGGCATCTGGGAGCATGTCTGCACGTGGAGAAAGACTTTCCCGTGGGAAGCCGGTTTTTGTCAAACGGGTCCCAGTGCTCTGCTCCTCTCTTTTCACTCCTGCTGCCAGAAGCCCAGGGAAGAGGGGAGGGCTTAGATTATCCCTGGGCACTGGGGTTTCTTTCAGAGAAGGGGATTGCATTTGCTTTCCCTTGCCACAACCCCTTGGGATAGGGGCTGCACCTCAGGAAAGCTGTTTCCTTGGGAAGCCGGCTTTCTGCCCAACGGGCCTCAGGGCCGTGGGCCTCGGGGGTCCCTCCGGCTCCCCAAAGCACAGAGACGAGGTGAGGGACTTAGACCATGCCTGGGCCATGTTGTTTCTTCCGCCTGGGTGTGTGGCATTTTGTTGACCTGGCTACTCACATTTGCATATGTTTTCCAGAGCAAGCACCTATTGTTCCTCAGAAGCAGTTTTTGCCCCAGGGGTCTCCGGGCAGTGTTCCTTGGGCTTGAACTCCTGCTAGCTAAACTGCTGGGATGAGGGAAGGGCTCAGACTGTGCCTGGGCCCTGTGGTCTCTTCCAGGTCAGTGCATGGCATTTCCTTCACCTTGCCACAGGCACTGGGGAGCATGTGTGCACGAGGTGAAGGACTTCCTCGTGGAAGCCGGTTTCTGTCAAAGGGTCCCATTGCTGTGTTCCTCTCTTTTCACTCCTGCTGCCAGAAGCCCAGGGAGGAGGGGAGGGCTTAGAACATGGCTGGGCACTGTGGTTTCTTCCAGAGAAGTGGATGGCATTTCTTTACCTTGCCACAAGCACTTGTGAGAGGGTCTGCACCTCAGGAAAACAGTTTCCGTGGGAAGCCAACTTTTGGCCAAACGGGTCTCAGGCCCGTGGGCCTCGGGTGTCCCTCCGGCTCCCCAAAGCACAGGGACGAGGTGAGGTGCTTAGAACATGCCTGGGCAATGTTGTTTCTTACACCTGGATGTGTTGCATTTTGTTTACCTGGCTACCCCTATTTGGGATAGGCTTTCCACAGCAAGAGCATACTGCTCATCAGAAGCCGTTTTTGCCCCAGGGGTCTCCGGGCTGTGTTCGTTGGGGTTGACTCCTGCTAGCAAAACCGCCGGGATGAGGGAAGGGCTCAGACTGTGCCTGGGCCCTGTGGTCTCTTCCAGGTCAGTGTATGGCATTTCCTTCACCTTGCCACAGGCACGTGGGAGCATTTCTGCACGTGGAGAAAGACTTTCCCGTTGGAAGCCGGTTTTTGTCAAACGGGTCCCAGTGCTGTGCTCCTCTCTTTTCACTCCGGCTGTCAGAAGCCCAGTGAGGATGGGAGGGCTTAGAACATGGATGGGCACTGTGGTTTCTTCCAGAGACGTGGATGGCATTTGCTTTACCTTGCCACAACTACTTGGGAGAGGGTCTGCACCTCAGGAAAACTGTTTCCGTGGAAAGCCGGCTTTTGGCCAAACAGGTCTCAGGCCCGTGGGCCTCGGGTGTCCCTCCAGCTCCCGAAAGCACAGGGACGAGGTGAGGGGCTTAGACCATGCCTGGGCAATGTTGTTTCTTACCCCTGGGTGTGTGGCATTTTGTTGACCTGGCTACCCCCACTGGGATAGGTTTTCCACAGCAAGCACCTCTTTTTCGTCGGAAGCCGTTTTTGCCCCAGGGTTCTCCGGGTTGTGTTCGTTGGGGTTGAACTTCTGCTAGCAAAACCGCTGGGATGAGGGAAGAGCTCAGACGGTGCCTGGGCACTGTGGTCTCTTACCTGACCCGTACCCTAACTGGAACCCAAACCCTATACCCTGACCCAGACACTTAGCCTGATCCTGACCATTACCCTGACCCTAACCCTAACCCTAACCCTAACCAGAACCCTAGCCCTAACCCGAACCCTAACACTAATCCTAACCTTAACCCGAAACTGAACCCTAACCCTAACCCTACCACGAAAATTAACCCTAACCCTAAACCTAACCCCAAGGGTAACGTGAACCCTAACCCTAACCCTAACCCTAAACCAAACCCTTACCCTAACCCTAACCCTAACCCTAACGCTAACCCGAAACCTAACCATAAACCTAACCCTAACCTTAACCCGAAACCGAACCCTAACCCGAACCCTAACCCTATACCGAATCTTAACCCGAACCCTAACCCTAACCCTAACACTAACCCTAACCCCTAACCTGACCCCAAACTCGAACCCCTAACCGTAACCCTAACCCTAAACCTAACCCTAACCCGAACCCTAACCCGAACACCAATTCTAACCCTAACCCTAACCCTAACCCTAACACTCAGCCTAACCCGAACCCTAACACTAACCATAACCCTAACCCTAAACCTCAGCCTAACCCTAACCCTACCCGAACCCTAACCCTAAAAGGAACCCTAACCGTAAACCTAACCCTAACCTGAAGCCGAAGCCTAACCCTAACCCTACCCGAACCCTAACCCTAAACCAAACCCTAAACCTAACCCTAACCCTACCCGAACCCTAACCCTAAAACAAACCCTAACCCTAAACCTAACCCGAACCCTAACCCTAACCCTCACCCGAATCCTACCCCAAACCCTAACCCTAACCCTAACCCTAACATGAACAGAAACCCGAAACCTAACCCTAACCCTAACCCTAACACGAACACTAAACCTAACCCTAACCCTAACCATAACGTGAACCCTAACCCTAACCCTAACCCTAAACCGAACCCTAACCCTAACCCGAACCCTCACCCTAACCCGAACTCTAACCCTAACCATAACCCCAACCCGAAACCTAACCCTAACAGTAACCCTAACCCGAAACCTAACACTAACCCGAACACTAACCCTAACCCTAATCCTCACCCTAACCCTAACCCTAACCCTAACCCTAACCCTAACCCTAACAGTAACCCTAACCCTAACCCTAACCCTAACCCTAACCCTAATCCTATACCAAACCCTAACCCTAAACCTAACCCTAACCCTAACCCGAACCGTAACCATAACCCTACCCTAACCTTAACCCGAAACCGAACGCTAACCGAAACCTGACCCGAACCAGAACACTAAACCTGACGCGAATTTGAACCCAAAACCTAACCCGAACCCGAACCCCGAACCCGAACCCCTAACCCTAACCCTAACCCTAACCCTACAAGAACCCTAACCCTAACCCTAAAACTAACCCGAACCCTGGCCGTAACTCAAACCCTAACCCAAACCCTAACCCTAACCCTAACCCTAACTCAAACCCTAACCCGAACCCTAACCCTAACCCGAACCCGAACCCTTCCCTAACCCTAACCCCTACCCGAACCCTAACCCTAACCCTCCCCGAACCCTAACCCTAACCCAAACCCTAACCCTAACCCGAACCCTAACCGTAACCCTAACCCTAACCCGTACCCTCACCCTAACCCTAATCCCTAAACACTGACCTTGACCCTAACCCTAACCCTGACACTGACCCTGACCCTAACCCTAACCCGAACCCTGACCGGAACCTGAAGCCTAACCCTGACGCGAACCTGACCCCGAACCCAAACCCCGAACCTGAACCCGAAACCAAACCCCTAACCCTAAGCCTAACCCTAACCCGAACCCTTACATGAACCCAAACCCTAATGCGAACCCTCACCCGAACCCTAACCCGAACCCTATCCCTAAACCCAACCCGAACCTGACCCGAACCCTAATCACGAAACCTAACCCTGAACCTGACCATGACCCTGACCCTAACCCTCACCCTAAACCCTCAAACCTGACCCTGAACCTAACCTTAAACCTGACCCTGACCCTGACCCTAAACCCTAAACCCTGACACTGACCCAGACCCTCACCCTAACCCGAACCCTGACCCGAACCTGAACACTAACCCTGACGCGAACATCAACCCAAAACCTAACCCGAACCCTAACCCGAACCCTAACCCTAACCCTAACCCTAACCCTAACCCTCACCCGAACCCTAACACGAACGCTAACCCTAACCCTGACTCTAACACTAACATTAAACTTAACCCTAACCAAAATCTGAGCCCTAACTCTAACCCTAACCGTATCCGAACCCGAACCCTAACCCAAACCCTAACCGTAACCCTAACCCGAACACTAAACCTAACCCTAACCCTAACCCTAACCCTATCCGAACCCTAACCCTAACCCAAACCCTAACCGTAACCCTAACCCTAACCCGAACACTAACCCTAACCCTAACCCTAACCCTAACCGTAACCCTAACCCTAACCCTAACACTAAGCCTAACCATAATCGGAACCCGAACACTAACGCTAACCCGAACCCTAACCCTAACCCTAACGTGAACCCGAACCCGAATCCAAAACCTAACCCTAACCCGAACCCTAACCCGAACTCTAACCCTAACCCTAACCCTAACCCTAACCTAACCCTAACCCTAACCCGAAACCTAACCCTAACCCTAACCGTAACCCTAACCCGAACACTAACCCTAAACCGAATCGTAACCCTAACCCTAACCGTAACCCTAATCCTAACCCTAACCATAACCCGAACCCGAAACCTAACCCTAACCCTAACCCTAACCCTAACCCTAACGCTACCCGAACCCTAACCCTAAACCAAACCCTAACCCTAAGCCTAACCCTAACCCTAACCCTAACCCTAACTCAAACCCTAACCCGAACCCTAACCCGAACCCTAACCCTAACCCTAACCCTAACTTAACCCTAACCCGAACCCGAACGCTAACCCTAACCCTAACCCTAACCCGTACCCTAACCCGAACCCGAACCCTTACCCGAAACCTAACCCTAAACTGAACCGTAACCCTAACCCGAACCCTAGTCCTAAACCGAATGCTAACCCTAACCTGAACCCTAAAAGGACCCTAAACCTAACCCTAACCCTCAGCCTAACCCGAACCCGAACCCTAACCCTAACCAGAACCCTAACCCTAAGCTGAAACCTAACCCTAACCCGAACCCTAACCGTAACCCTAACCCTAACCCTAACCCTAAAACTAACCCGACCCTAACCCTAACCCTAACCCGAACCCTAACCATAACCCGTACCGTAACCCGAACCCAAACCCGAACCCTTACCCGAAACCTAACCCTAAGCCGAACCCTAACCCAAACACTAACCCTAACCCCATCCCTAACCCGAACCGGAACCCGACGCGAACTGTCAACCGAACACGAACCCTAACCCTGACACTGACCCTGACCCTGATCCTGACCATGACCCTGACCCTAATCCTAACCCTAAACCCTAATACCTGACCCTGACCCCAAACCTAACCCTGACCCTGACCCTGACTCTAAACCCTAAACCCTGACCCTGACCCTGACCCTACCCTAACCCGAACCCTGACCGGAACCCGAACCCTAACCCTGACATGAATCTGAACCCGAACCCTAACCCTAACCCGAACCCGAATCCCTAACACGACCCCAAACCCGAACCCCTAACCCGAACCCTAACCCTAACCCGAACCCTAGCCCTAACCCGAACCCTAACCCGAACCCGAATCCTAACCAGAACTCTAACCCTAACCCTAACCATACCCGAAATATAACCCTAAACCTAACCCTAACCCGAACCCTAACCCTAACCCGTACCCTAACACGAACCCTAACCCAAAACCTAACCCTAACAGTAACCCTAACCCTAACCCTCTCCTAATCCTAACCCTTACCCTAACCCTTACTCGAACCCGAACCTGAAATGTAACCCGAACCCTAAACCTAACACTAACCCTAACCCTCAGCCTAACACGAACCTGAACCCGAATCCTAACCGTACCCCTACTCGAAACAGAACCCTAACCCAAACCCTAACCCTAAACCGAACCATAACCCTAACCAGAACCCTAGCCCTAACCCGAACCCTAACCTGAATCCTAACCCTAACACGAAACCTAACCCTAACCCTAACCCGAACCCTAACCTTAACATGAACCTGAACCCGAAACCTAACCCTAACCCTAACCCTAACACGAAAACTAACCCTAACCCTAAACCTAACCCTAACGTGAACCCTAACCCTAACCCTAACCCTAAACCAAACCCTAACCCTAACCCTAACCGTAACGCTAACGCGAACCCTAACCATAACCCTAACCCTAACCTTAACCCGAAACCGAACCCTAACCCAAACCCTAACCCTAACCCGAACCCTAACCCGAACCATAACCCTAACCCTAACCCTAAACCTGACCCTGACCCTTACCCTGACCCTAAACTCTAAACCCTGACCCTGACCCTGACCCTGACCCTAAACCGAACCCTGACCTGAACCTGAACACTAACCGTGATGCGAACTTGAACCCGAACCTGAACGCGAACCCCTAACCTGACCCCAAACCCGAACCCCTAACCCTAACCCTAACCCTAAACCTAACCCTAACCCGAACCCTAACCCGAACACCAATTCTAACCCTAACACTAACCCTAACCCTAACCGAAAACGAACCCGAACCCGAACCATAACCCAAACGCGAACGCTAACCCTAACCCGAACCCGAACCCTATCCCTAACCCTAAACATAAACCCTAAAACCTCACCGTGACCCAAACACTAACCCTGATCCTGACTATGAACATGACCCTGACCCTAGACCCTAAACCCTGACGCTGACCCTGTCCCTAACCCAAACCCAAAACCTGACCTGAACCCTAACCCTAACCCTAACCCTAACCCTACCCGAACCCTAACCCTAAAACAAACCCTAACCGTAAACCTAACCCTAACCTGAAGCTGAACCCTAACCCAAACCCTACCCGAACCCTAACCCTAAACCAAACCCTAAACCTAACCCTAACCCTACCCGAACCCTAACCCTAAACCAAACCCTAACCCTAAACCTAACCCGAACCCTAACCCTAACCCTAACGTGAACCCGAACCCGAATCCAAAACCTAACCCTAACCCGAACCCTAACCCGAACTCTAACCCTAACCCTAACCCTAACCCTAACCTAACCCTAACCCTAACCCGAACCCTAACCCTAACCCTAACCGTAACCCTAACCCGAACGCTAACCCTAAACCGAATCGTAACCCTAACCCTAACCGTAACCCTAATCCTAACCCTAACCATAACCCGAACCCGAAACCTAACCCTAACCCTAACCCTAACCCTAACCCTAACGCTACCCGAACCCTAACCCTAAACCAAACCCTAACCCTAACCCTAACCCTAACCCTAACCCAACCCCGAACCCAAATCGTAACCCTAACCCTAACCGTAACCCTAACCCTAACCCTAACCATAATCGGAATCCGAACCCTAACCCTAACCCGAACCCTAACCCTAACCCTAACGCGAACCCGAACCCGAATCCAAACCCTAACCCTAACCCGAACCCTAACCCGAACTCTAACCCTAACCCTAACCCTAACCCTAACCCTAAACTACCCTAACCCTAACCCGAACCCTAACCCTAACCCTAACCGTAACCCTAACCCAAACGCTAACCCTAACCCGAATCGTAACCTTAACCCTAACGGTAACCCTAACCCTAACCCTAACCATAACCCGAACCCGAAACTTAACCCTAACCCGAACCCTAACCCTAACCCGACCCTAACCATAACCCTATCCCTAACCGGAAACCTAACCCTAACCCTAACCCGAACGCGAAACCGAACCCTAAACCTAACCCTAACCCTAACCCTAACCCGACCCTAACCATAACCCTATCCCTAACCAGAAACCTAACCCTAACCCTAACCCGAACCCGTAACCGAACCCTAACCCTAACCCTAACCCTAACCCTAAACCGAACCCGAAACCTAACCCTAACCCTAACCCTAACCCTGATCCGAACCCTAACCCTAACCCTAACATGAACCCTAACTCTAAACCTAACCCGAACCCGAAGCCAAACACTAACCATAACCCAAACGATACCCGAACCCGAACCCTAAACCAAAACCGATCCCGCACCCTAACCCTAACCCGAAACCTAACCCTAACCCTAACCATAACCGGAACCCTAACCCTGACTCGAACCCTAACGCTAACCCTATCCCTAACCTGAAACCTAATCGTAACCCTAACCCGAACACTAACCCTAACCCTAACCGTACCCCTAACCCGAATGCTAACCCTAACCCGAACCCTAACCCTAAGCCGACCCTAACCCTAACCCTATCCCTAACCGGAAACCTAAACCTAACCCTAACCCGAACCCTTACCCTAACCCTAACCCTAACCCTAACCCTAACCCTAATCCGAACACTAACCCTAAACCTAACCCTAACCCTAACTCTAAACCTAACCCGAACCCGAAGCCAAACACTAACCATAACCCAAACGATACCCGAACCCGAACCCTAAACCAAAACCGATCCCGCAACCTAACCCTAACCCGAAACCTAACCCTAACCCTAACCCTAACCCTATCCCTAACCGGAAACCTAACCCTAACCCTAACCCGAACCCTAACCCTAAACCTAACCCAAAACCGAACCCGAACCCTAACCCTAACCGTAACCCTAACCCGAACACTAAACCTAACCCGACCCTAACCCTAACCCTATCCCTAACCTGAAACCTAACCCTAACCCGAACCCGAACCTGAACAATAACCCTAACCCTAACCCTAACCCTAACACGAACCCAAACCCGAACCCGAACCCAAAATCTAACGCTAACCCGAACGCTAACCCAAACCCGAACCCTAACCCAAATCCTAACCCTAAACTTAACCCTAAAACGAACCCGAACCCTAAACCGAACCCTAACCCTAACCCTAACCCTAACCCTAAACCTAACCCAAAACCGAACCCGAACCCTAACCCTAACCGTAACCCTAAGCCGAACACTAAACCTAACCCGACCCTAGCCCTAACCCTATGCCTAACCTGAAACCTAACCCTAACCCGAACCCGAACACTAACCCTAACCCTAAAACATAACCCGAACCCTAACCCTAACCCGAACCCTAACCCTAACCCTGATCCTAATGAGAACCCGAACCTGAATCCAAACCCTAACCCTAACCCAAACCCTAACCCGAACCCTAACCCTAAGCCTAACCCGAACCCTAACCCGACCCGAACCCGAACCGTAACCCTAACCCTAATCCTAACCCTAACCTGAACCCTAACCCTAACCCTAACTCTTACCCTAAGCCTAACCAGAACCCGAACCCTAACCCTACCCGTAACCCTAACCCGAACACTAAACCTAACCTGACCCTAACCCTAACCCTATCCCTAACCTGAAACCTAACCCTAACCCTAACCCTAACCCGAACCCAAACCCTAACCCTAACCCTAACCCTAACACGAACCCTAACCCTAACCCTAACCCGAACCCTAAACCGAAACCGAACATGAACCCTAACCCTAACCCTAACCCTAACCAGAACCCTAACCCTAACCCTAACCCTTACCCTAACCCTAACCCGAACCCGAACCCGACCCCTAACCCAAAACCGAACCCGAACCCTAACCCGAAACCGAACCCGAACCCTAACCCTAACCCGAACCCGAACCCTAACCCTAACCCGAACCCTAACACGAACCCTAACCCGAACCCTAACCCGAAACCGAACCCGAACCCTAACCCTAACCCTAACCCGAACCCGAACCCTAACCCTAACCCTAACCCTTACCCTAACCCTAACCCGAACCCGAACCCGACCCCTAACCCGAAACCGAACCCGAACCCTAACCCTAACCCTAACCCGAACCCTAAACCTAACCCGAAACCTAACCCGAACCCGAACCCTAACCCGAACCCGAACCCGAACCCTAACCCTAACCCTAACCCAAAACCGAACCCGAACCCTAACCCTAACCCTAACCCTAACCCTAACCCTAACCCTAACCCTAAACCGAACCCTAACCCTAACCGTAACCCGAACCCTAACGCTAAACCGAACCCTAACCCGAACCCGAACCCGAACCCTAACCCGAACCCTTACCCTAACCCTAACCCGAACACTAACCCGAGCCTGAACCCGAACCCGAACCCGAACCCTAATCCTAACCCGAACCCGAACCCGAATCCATACTCGAAAGCGAAACCAATACCGAACCAGAACCCGAACCAGAACCCTAACCCCTAACCCGAACCCGAACCCGAATCCATAACTGAAAGCGAAACCGATACCGAAACCGAACCGTAACTGAAACCGAACCCTACCCGAACCCGAACCCGAACCCTACCCGAACCCGAACCTGAAACCTACCCGAACCAGAACCAGAACCAGAACCCAAACCCCTAACCCGAACCCGAACCCGAAACCCATAATTGTTTGTGCCAATGTAAAGAAAATGCCATACGCTTATCTGTAAGAAACAACAGTGCCCTGGAACAGTCTGAGCCTTAATATCAGCACTGTGCTTTTGGGAGCGGGAGTTAAAGCGGAGGCAAACAGCACTAAGACACATTTGGCAAAAATCGCGTTCCAATGAATAATATTTTCTTCCCTTTCAAACCCAAACGTAAGTGGTTGTGGCCAGATAAATAAATGCCACACCCTTATGTGTAAGAAACAACAGTGCCCAGGAACGGGTTTCTACGTGAAGAAAATATTTCTCATTGGAACTCCGCTTTTTTACTTTACCTTCCACAACCCCTTGTGATAGGGTTTCCACGTTAAGAAAATCGTTTTCATTGGAAGCCGGTTTTTCCCAAATGTGTCTAAGTGCTGTATTCCTCGGGTTTCACTCATGCTACCAAAAGCACAGTGATGATGTTAGGGCTTAGACTGTTCCTGGGTAATGTTGTTTCTTACACATAAGGGTGTGGCATTTTCTTTACATTGCCACAACCACATATGATAGGGTTTCAACATGAACAAAATATTTTTCGTTGGAAGCGGTTTTTTGTCAAATGTGTCTCAATACCGTGTTGTTTGGGATTAACTAATGCTACCGAAATCACTATGATGATGTGAGGGCTCAGACCGATCCTGGAAACTTGTTTCTTACAGATAAGCGTATGGCATTTTCTTTACATTGGCACAAACAATTATGATAGAGTTTGCAAAAGAGAAAATTTATTTCATTGAAAGGCGGTTTTTGCCAAATTTTCTCAGCTGTTTGCCTCGGTTTTAACTCATGATACCAAAAGAACAGTGATGATCTTAGGGCTCAGACCGTCCATGGGACCAGTTATTTCTTACAAATAAGCATATGGCACATCCTTTACCTTGCCACAACAAATTAAGATAGAGTTTGCACATCAAGAAATATTTTTCATTTGAACCCGTTTCTGCCAAATATGTCTCAGTACTATGTCCTCAGCACTTGGGAGGATGTCTGCACGTGGAGAAAGACTTTTTCGTGGGAAGCCGGCTTTTGTCAAACGGGTCCCAGTGCTGTGCTCCTCTCTTTTCACTCCTGCTGCCAGAAGCCCAGTGAGGATGGGAGGGCTTAGAACATGGCTGGGCACTATGGTTTCTTCCAGAGTCGTGGATGGCATTTGCTTTACCTTGCCACAACCACTTGTGAGAGGGTCTGCACCTCAGGAAAACTGTTTCCGTGGGAAGCCGGCTTTTGGCCAAACGGGTCTCAGGGCCGTGGGCCTCGGGTGTCCCTCCGGCTCCCCAAAGCACAGAGACGAGGTGAGGGGCTTAGACCATGCCTGGGCCATGTTGTCTCTTCCACCTTGGTGTGTGGCATTTTGTTGACCTGGCTACCCCGACTTGGGATAGGTTTTCCACAGCAAGAGCATATTGTTCGTCGGAAGCCGTTTGGGCCCCAGGGGTCTCCGGGCTGTGTTCGTTGGGGTTGAACTCCTGCTAGCAAAACCGCCGGGATGAGGGAAGGGCTCAGACTGTGCCTGGGCCCTGTGGTCTCTTCCAGGTCAGTGTATGGCATTTCCTTCACCTTGCCACAGGCACTGGGGAGCATGTCTGCACGTGGAGAAGGACTTCCTCGTGGGAAGCCAGTTTCTCTCAAAGGGTCCCAGTGCTGTGCTCCTCTCTTTTCACTCCTGCTGCCAGAAGCCCAGGGAGGATGGGAGGGCTTAGAACATGGCTGGGCACTGGGTTTTCTTCCAGAGAAGGGGATGGCATTTGCTTTCCCTTGCCTCCACCCCTTGGGATAGGGTCTGCACCTCAGGAAAGCTGTTTCCTAGGGAATTCGGCTTTCTGCCCAACGGGCCTCAGGGCTGTGGGCCTCGGGGGTCCCTCCGGCTCCCCAAAGCACAAAGAGGAGGTGAGGTACTTAGACCATGCCTGAGCCATGTTGTTTCTTCTGCCTGGGTGTGTGGCATTTTGTTGAGCTGGCTACTCCCATTTGCATATGTTTTCCACAGCAAGCACCTATTGTTCCTCAGAAGCAGTTTTTGCCCCAGGGGTCTCAGGGCAGTGTTCCTTGGGCTTGAACTCCTGCTAGCTAAACTGCTGGGATGAGGGAAGGGCTCAGACTGTGCCTGGGCCCTGTGGTCTCTTCCAGGTCAGTGTATGGTATTTCCTTCACCTTGCCACAGGCACTGGGGAGCATGTCTGCACGTGGAGAAGGACTTCCTCGTGGAAGCCGGTTTCTGTCAAAGCGTCCCAGTGCTGTCCTCCTCTCTTTTCACTCCTGCTGCTAGAAGCCCAGGGAGGACGGGAGGGCTTAGAACATGGCTGGGCACTGGGGTTTCTTCCAGAGAAGGAGATGGCATTTTTTTCCCTTGCCACCACCCCTTGGGATAGGGTCTGCACCTCAGGAAAGCTGTTTCCGTGGGAAGCCGGCTTTTTGCAAAGGGTTCTCAGGGCCGTGGGCCTCGGCTGTCCCTCCGGCTCCCCACAGCACAGGGAGGAGGTGAGGGGCTTAGACCATGCCTGGGCAATGTTGTTTCTTACACCTGGGTGTGTGGCATTTTATTGACCTGGCTACCCCCACTTGGGATAGGTTTTCAACAGCAAGCGCCTTTGTTCGTCCAAAGCCGTTTTTGCCTCAGGGGTCTCCCGGCTGTGTTCCTTGGGGTTGAACTCCTGCTAGCAAAACCGCCGGGATGAGGGAAGGGCTCAGACTGTGCCTGGGCCCTGTGGTCTCTTCCAGGTCAGTGTATGGCATTTCCTTCCCCTTGCCACAGACACTGGGGAGCATGTCTGCACGTGGAGAAGGACTTCCTTGGGGGAAGCCGGTTTCTGTCAAACGGGTCCCAGTGCTGTGCTCCTCTCTTTTCACTCCTGCTGCCAAAGCCCAGGGAGGAGGGGAGGGCTTAGGACATGGCTGGGCACTGGGGTTTCTTCCAGAGAAGGAGATGGCATTTTTTTCCCTTGCCACCACCCCTTGGGATAGGGTCTGCACCTCAGGAAAGCTTTTCCGTGGTAGGCCGGCTTTCTGCCCAACGGGCCTCAGGGCCGTGTGCCTCGGGGGTCCCTCCTGCTCCCCAAAGCACAGAGACGAGGTAGGGGCTTAGACCATGCTTGGGCCATGTTGCCTCTTCCACCTTGGTGTGTGGAATTTGTTGACCTGGCTACACCCACTTGGGATAGGTTTTACACAGCAAGAGCATATTGTTCGTCGGAAGCCGTTTGGGCCCCAGCGGGTCTCCGGGCTGTGTTCGTTGGGGTTGAACTCCTGCTAGCAAAACCGCCGGGATGAGGGAAAGGCTCAGACTGTGCCTGGGCCCTGTGGCCTCTTCCAGGTCAGTGTATGGCATTTCCTTCACCTTCCCACAGGCACTGGGGAGCATGTCTGCACGTGGAGAAGGACTTCCTCGTGGGAAGCCGGTTTCTGTCAAAGGGTCCCAGTGCTGTGTTCCTCTCTTTTCACTCCTGCTGCCAGAAGCCCAGGTAGGAGGGGAGGGCTTAGAACATGGCTGGGCACTGGGGTTTCTTCCAGAGAAGGGGATGGCATTTGCTTTCATTGCCACCACCCCTTGGGATAAGGTCTGCACCTCATGAAAATTGTTTCGGTGGGAAGCCGGCTTTCTGCCCTCCGGGCCTTAGGACCGTGGGCCTCGGGGGTCCCTCCGTCTCCCCAAAGCACAGGGACGAGGTGAGGGGCTTAGACCATGCCTGGGCCATGTTGTTTCTTCCACCTGGGTGTGTGGCATTTTGTTGACCTGGCTACCCCCACTTGGGATAGGTTTTCCACAGCAAGACCGTATTGTTCCTCGGAAGCCGTTTGGGCCACAGCGGGTCTCCGGGCTGTGTTCCTGGGGTTGAACTCCTGCTAGCAAAACCGCCGGGATGAGGGAAAGGCTCAGACTGTGCCTGGGCACTGTGGTTTCTTCCAGGTCAGTGTATGGCATTTCCTTCACCTTGCCACAGACACTGGGGAGCATGTCTACACGTGGTGAAGGACTTCCTCGTGGGAAGCCGGTTTCTGTCAAACGGGTCCCAGTGCTCTGCTCCTCTCTTTTCACTCCTGCTGCCAGAAGCCCAGGGAGGATGGGAGGGCTTAGAACATGGCTGGGCACTGGGGTTTCTTCCAGAGGAGGGGATGGCATTTGCTTTCCCTTGCCACCACTCCTTGGGATAGGGTGTACACCTCATGAAATCTGTTTCCGTGGGAAGCCGGCTTTCTGCCCAACGGGCCTCAGGGCCGTGGGCCTCGGGGGTCCCTCCGGCTCCCCAAAGCACAGAGACGAGGTGAGGGGCTTAGACCATGCCAGGGCAATGTTGTTTCTTCCACCTGGTGTGTGGCATTTTGTTGACCTGGCTACCCCCACTTGGGATAGGTTTTCCACAGCAAGAGCATATTGTTCGTCGGAAGCCGTTTGGGCCACAGGGGGTCTCCGGGCTGTGTTCCTTGGGGTTGAACTCCTGCTAGCAAAACCGCCGGGATGAGGGAAGGGCTCAGAGTGTTCCTGGGCCCTGTGGTCTCTTCCAGGTTAGTGTATGGCATTTCTTTCACCTTACCACAGGCACTGGGGAGCATGTCTGCATGTGGAGAAGGACTTTTCGTGGGAAGCCGGTTTCTGTCAAAGGGTCCCAGTGCTGTGCTCCTCTCTTTTCACTCCTGCTGCCAGAAGCCCAGGGAGGAGTGGAGGGCTTAGAACATCCCTGGGCACTGGGGTTTCTTTCAGAGAAGGGGATGGCATTTGCTTTCCCTTGCCACCACCCCTTGCGATAGGGGCTGCACCTCAGGAAAGCTGTTTCCGTGGGAAGCCGGCTTTCTGCCCAACGGTCCTCAGGGCTGTGGGCCTCGGGGGTCCCTCCGGCTCCCCAAAGCACAAAGAGGAGGTGAGGTACTTAGACCATGCCTGAGCCATGTTGTTTCTTCTGCCTGGGTGTGTGGCATTTTGTTGAGCTGGCTACTCCCATTTGCATATGTTTTCCACAGCAAGCACCTATTGTTCCTCAGAAGCAGTTTTTGCCCCAGGGGTCTCAGGGCAGTGTTCCTTGGGCTTGAACTCCTGCTAGCTAAACTGCTGGGATGAGGGAAGGGCTCAGACTGTGCCTGGGCCCTGTGGTCTCTTCCAGGTCAGTGTATGGTATTTCCTTCACCTTGCCACAGGCACTGGGGAGCATGTCTGCACGTGGAGAAGGACTTCCTCGTGGAAGCCGGTTTCTGTCAAAGCGTCCCAGTGCTGTCCTCCTCTCTTTTCACTCCTGCTGCTAGAAGCCCAGGGAGGACAGGAGGGCTTAGAACATGGCTGGGCACTGGGGTTTCTTCCAGAGAAGGAGATGGCATTTTTTTCCCTTGCCACCACCCCTTGGGATAGGGTCTGCACCTCAGGAAAGCTGTTTCCGTGGGAAGCCGGCTTTTTGCAAAGGGTTCTCAGGGCCGTGGGCCTCGGCTGTCCCTCCGGCTCCCCACAGCACAGGGAGGAGGTGAGGGGCTTAGACCATGCCTGGGCAATGTTGTTTCTTACACCTGGGTGTGTGGCATTTTATTGACCTGGCTACCCCCACTTGGGATAGGTTTTCAACAGCAAGCGCCTTTGTTCGTCCGAAGCCGTTTTTGCCTCAGGGGTCTCCCGGCTGTGTTCCTTGGGGTTGAACTCCTGCTAGCAAAACCGCCGGGATGAGGGAAGGGCTCAGACTGTGCCTGGGCCCTGTGGTCTCTTCCAGGTCAGTGTATGGCATTTCCTTCCCCTTGCCACAGACACTGGGGAGCATGTCTGCACGTGGAGAAGGACTTCCTGGGGGAAGCCGGTTTCTGTCAAACGGGTCCCAGTGCTGTGCTCCTCTCTTTTCACTCCTGCTGCCAGAAGCCCAGGGAGGAGGGGAGGGCTTAGAACATGGCTGGGCACTGGGGTTTCTTCCAGAGAAGGAGATGGCATTTTTTTCCCTTACCACCACCCCTTGGGATAGGGTCTGCACCTCAGGAAAGCTTTTCCGTGGTAGGCCGGCTTTCTGCCCAACGGGCCTCAGGGCCGTGTGCCTCGGGGGTCCCTCCTGCTCCCCAAAGCACAGAGACGAGGTAGGGGCTTAGACCATGCTTGGGCCATGTTGCCTCTTCCACCTTGGTGTGTGGAATTTGTTGACCTGGCTACACCCACTTGGGATAGGTTTTACACAGCAAGAGCATATTGTTCGTCGGAAGCCGTTTGGGCCCCAGCGGGTCTCCGGGCTGTGTTCGTTGGGGTTGAACTCCTGCTAGCAAAACCGCCGGGATGAGGGAAAGGCTCAGACTGTGCCTGGGCCCTGTGGCCTCTTCCAGGTCAGTGTATGGCATTTCCTTCACCTTCCCACAGGCACTGGGGAGCATGTCTGCACGTGGAGAAGGACTTCCTCGTGGGAAGCCGGTTTCTGTCAAAGGGTCCCAGTGCTGTGTTCCTCTCTTTTCACTCCTGCTGCCAGAAGCCCAGGGAGGAGGGGAGGGCTTAGAACATGGCTGGGCACTGGGGTTTCTTCCAGAGAAGGGGATGGCATTTGCTTTCATTGCCACCACCCCTTGGGATAAGGTCTGAACCTCATGAAAATTGTTTCGGTGGGAAGCCGGCTTTCTGCCCTCCGGGCCTTAGGACCGTGGGCCTCGGGGGTCCCTCCGTCTCCCCAAATCACAGGGACGAGGTTAGGGGCTTAGACCATGCCTGGGCCATGTTGTTTCTTCCACCTGGGTGTGTGGCATTTTGTTGACCTGGCTACCCCCACTTGGGATAGGTTTTCCACAGCAAGAGCGTATTGTTCCTCGGAAGCCGTTTGGGCCACAGCGGGTCTCCGGGCTGTGTTCTTTGGGGTTGAACTCCTGCTAGCAAAACCGCCGGGATGAGGGAAAGGCTCAGACTGTGCCTGGGCCCTGTGGTCTCTTCCAGGTCAGTGTATGGCATTTCCTTCACCTTGCCACAGACACTGGGGAGCATGTCTGCACGTGGTGAAGGACTTCTTCATGGGAAGCCAGTTTCTGTCAAACGGGTCCCAGTGCTGTGCTCCTCTCTTTTCACTCCTGCTGCCAGAAGCCCAGGGAGGAGCGGAGGGCTTAGAACATGGCTGGGCACTGGGGTTTCTTCCAGAAAAGTGGAGGGCATTTGCATTACTTTGCCACAACCACTTGGGATAGGGTGTGCACCTCAGGAGAACTGTTTCCGTGGGAAGCCGGCTTTTTGCAAAGGGGTCTCAGGACCGTGGGCCTCGGGTGTCCTTCCGGCTCCCCAAAGCACAGGGACGAGGTGAGGGGCTTAGACCGTGCCTGGGCAATGTTGTTTCTCACATCTGTGTGTGTGGCATTTTGTTGACCTGGCTACCCCCACTTGGGATAGGTTTTCCACAGCAAGCACCTATTGTTCGTCGGAAGCCGTTTTTGCCCCAGGGGTCTCCGGGCTGTGTTCGTTGAGTTTGAACTCCTGCTAGCAAAACCGCCGGGATGAGGGAAGGGTTCAGACTGTGCCTGGGCCCTGTGGTCTCTTCCAGGTCAGTGTATGGCATTTCCTTCCCCTTGCCACAGGCACCTGGGAGCATGTCTGCACGTGGAGAAAGACTTTCCCGTGGGAAGCCGGTTTTTGTCAAACGGGTCCCAGTGCTCTGCTCCTCTCTTTTCACTCCTGCTGCCAGAAGCCCAGGGAGGATGGGAGGGCTTAGAACATGGCTGGGCACTGGGGTTTCTTCCAGAGAAGTGGAGGGCATTTGCATTACCTTGCCACAACCACTTGGGATAGGGTGTGCACCTCAGGAAAACTGTTTCCGTGGGAAGCCGGCTTTCTGACCAACGGGCCTCAGGGCCGTGGGCCTTGGGGGGTCCCTCCGGCTCCCCAAAGCACAGGGACGAAGTGAGGGGCTTACACCATGCCTGGGCCATGTTGTTGCTTCCACCTGGGTGTGTGGCATTTTGTTGACCTGGCTACCCCCACTTGGATTAGGTTTTCCACAGCAAGAGCATATTGTTCGTCGGAAGCCGTTTGGGCTCCAGCGGGTGTCCGGGCTGTGTTCGTTGGGGTTGAACTCCTGCCAGCAAAACCGCCGGGATGAGGGAAAGGCTCAGACTGTGCCTGGGCCCTGTGGCCTCTTCCAGGTCAGTGTATGGCATTTCCTTCCCCTTGCCACAGGCACAGGGGAGCATGTCTGCCCGTGCTGAAGGACTTCCTCGTGGGAAGACGGTTTCTGTCAAACGTGTCCCAGTGCTGTGCTCCTCTCTTTTCACTCCTGCTGCCAGAAGCCCAGGGAGGATGGGAGGGCTTAGAACATGGCTGGGCACTGGGGTTTCTTCCAGAGAAGGAGATGGCATTTTTTTCCCTTGCCACCACCCCTTGGGATAGGGTCTACACCTCAGGAAAGATTTTCCATGGTAGGCCGGCTTTCTGCCCAACGGGCCTCAGGGCCGTGTGCCTCGGGGGTCCCTCCGGCTTCCCAAAGCACAGAGACGAGGTAGGGGCTTAGACCATGCTTGGGCCATGTTGTCTCTTCCACCTTGGTGTGTGGCATTTTGTTGACCTGGCTACACCCACTTGGGATAGGTTTTTCACAGCAAGAGCATATTGTTCGTCGGAAGCCGTTTTTGCCCCAGGGGTCTCCGGGCTGTGTTCGTTGGGGTTGAACTCCTGCTAGCAAAACCGCCGGGATGAGGGAAAGTCTCAGACTGAGCCTGGGCCCTGTGGCCTCTTCCAGGTCGGTGTATGGCATTTCCTTCACCTTGCCACAGGCACCTGGGAGCATGTGTGCACGTGGTGAAGGACTTCCTCGTGGGAAGCCGGTTTCTGTCAAAGGGTCCCAGTGCTGTGTTCCTCTCTTTTCACTCCTGCTGCCAGAAGCCCAGGGAGGAGGGGAGGGCTTAGAACATGGGTGGGCACTGTGGTTTCTTCCAGAGAAGTGGATGGCATTTCTTTACCTTGCCACAACCACTTGTGAGAGGGTCTGCACCTCAGGAAAACTGTTTCCGTGGGAAGGCGGCTTTTGGCCAAACGGGTCTCAGGCCCGTGGGCCTCGGGTGTCCCTCCGGCTCCCCAAAGCACAGGGACGAGGTGAGGTGCTTAGAACATGCCTGGGCAATGTTGTTTCTTACACCTGGGTGTGTTGCATTTTGTTTACCTGGCTACCCCTATTTGGGATAGGTTTTCCACAGCAAGAGCATACTGCTCATCGGAAGCCGTTTTTGCCCCAGGGGTCTCCGGGCTGTGTTCGTTGGGGTTGACTCCTGCTAGCAAAACCGCCGGGATGAGGGAAGGGCTCAGACTGTGCCTGGGCCCTGTGGTCTCTTCCAGGTCAGTGTATGGCATTTCCTTCACCTTGCCACAGGCACTTGGGAGCATGTCTGCACGTGGAGAAAGACTTTCCCCTGGGAAGCCGGTTTTTGTCAAACGGGTCCCAGTGCTGTGCTCCTCTCTTTTCACTCCGGCTGTCAGAAGCCCAGTGAGGATGGGCGGGCTTAGAACATGGATGGGCAGTGTGGTTTCTTCCAGAGACGTGGATGGCATTTGCTTTACCTTGCCACAACTACTTGGGAGAGGGTCTGCACCTCACGAAAACTGTTTCCGTGGAAAGCCGGCTTTTGGCCAAACAAGTCTCAGGCCCGTGGGCCTCGGGTGTCCCTCCAGCTCCCGAAAGCACAGGGACGAGGTGAGGGGCTTAGACCATGCCTGGGCAATGTTGTTTCTTACCCCTGGGTGTGTGGCATTTTGTTGACCTGGCTACCCCCACTGGGATAGGTTTTCCACAGCAAGAGCATATTGCTCGTCGGAAGCCGTTTTTGCCCCAGGGGTCTCCGGGCTGTGTTCGTTGGGGTTGAACTTCTGCTAGCAAAACCGCCGGGATGAGGGAAGGGTTCAGACTGTGCCTGGGCCCTGTGGTCTCTTCCAGGTCAGTGTATGTCATTTCCTTCCCTTGCCACAGGCACCTGGGAGCATGTCTGCACGTGGAGAAAGACTTTCCCGTAGGAAGCCGGTTTTTGTCAAACGGGTCCCAGTGCTCTGCTCCTCTCTTTTCACTCCTGCTGCCAGAAGCCCAGGGAGGATGGGAGGGCTTAGAACATGGCTGGGCACTGTGGTTTCTTCCAGAGAAGTGGAGGGCATTTGCATTACCTTGCCACAACCAGTTGGGATAGGGTCTGCACCTCAGGAAGATTCTTTTCGTCGGAAGCCGGCTTTTTGCAAAGGGGTCTCAGGGCAGTGGGCCTCGGATGTCCCTCCGGCTCCCCAAAGCACAGGGACGAGGTGAGGGGCTTAGACCGTGCCTGGGCAATGTTGTTTCTTACACCTGGGTGTGTGGCATTTCGTTGACCTGGCTACCCCCACTTGGGATAGGTTTTCCACAGCAAGCACCTCTTGTTCGTAGGAAGCCGTTTTTGCCCCAGGGGTCTCCGGGCTGTGTTCCTTGGTGTTGAACTCCTGCTAGCAAAACCGCCGGGATGAGGGAAGGGCTCAGCTGTGCCTGGGCCATGTGGTCTCTTACAGGTCAGTGTATGACATTTCCTTCACCTTGGCACAGGCAGCTGGGAGCATGTTTGCACGTGGAGAAGGACTTTTTCGTGGGAAGCCGGTTTTTGTCAACGGGTCCCAGTGCTGTGCTACTCCCTTTCACTCCTGATGCCAGAAGCCCAGTGAGGATGGGAGGGCTTAGAACATGGCTGGGCACTGTGGTTTCTTCCAGAGAAGTGGATGGCATTTGCTTTACCTTGCCACAACCACTTGTGAGAGGGTCTGCACCTCAGGAAAACTGTTTCCGTGGGAAGCCGGCTTTTGGCCAAACGGGTCTCACGGCCATGGTCCCCGGGTGTCCCTCGGGCTCCCCACAGCACAGGGACGAGGAGAGGGGCTTAGACCATGCCTGGGCAATATTGTTTCGTACACCTGGGCGTGAGGCATTTTGTTTACCTGGCTACACCCACTTTGCATAGGTTTTCCACAGCAAGAGCATATTGCTCGTCGGAAGCCGTTTTTGCCCCAGGGGTCTCTGAGCTGTGTTCGTTGGGCTTGAACTCCTGCTAGCAAAACCGCCGGGATGAGGGAAGGGCTCACACTGTGCCTGGGCCCTGTGGTCTCTTACAGGTCAGTGTATGGCATTTCCTTCACCTTGCCACAGGCACCTGGGAGCATGTCTGCACGTGGAAAGACTTTGCCGTGGGAAGCCGTTTTTTGTCAAACGGGTCCCAGTGCTGTGCTCCTCTCTTTTCACTCCTGCTGCCAGAAGCCCAGGGAGGATGGGAGGGTTTAGCACATGGGTGGGCACTCTGGTTTCTTCCAGAATCGTGGATGGCATTTGCTTTACCTTGCCACAACCACTTCTGAGAGGGTCTGCACCTGAGGAAAACTGTTTCCATGGGAAGCCCGCTTTTTGCCAAATGGGTCTCAGGGCCGTGGGCCTCGGGTGTCCCTCGGTCTCCCAAAAGCACAGGGACGAGGTGAGGGGCTTAGACCATGCCTGGGCAATGTTGTTTCTTTCACCTGGGTGTATAGCATTTTGTTTACTTGGCTACCCCCACTTGGGATAGGTTTTCCACAGCAAGAGCATATTGCATGTCGGAAGCCGTTTCTGCCTCAGGTATCTCCGGGCTGTGTTCGTTGGCGTTGAACTACTGCTAGCAACACCGCCGGGATGAGGGAAGGGCTCA